>NC_057798.1:100760775-100787026 GCF_018294505.1 Triticum aestivum | reverse complement strand
AAGCCAAATGGCAACAACGATTTCCTAGTTTCCTTTTTTTAAATTGATTTCTACATAATGCTAATTGTACCTCCATCACAAACAACCCTTTAATAATAAAGATATATAATCATAGTTTACATTTCTTAAACTTGGTTATTTGTTTTGTGGTGATTTGGCTTTGTGAAAATAGAAATCAGAGGTATATAGTACATTCATGGTGGAATAAATCACCTGCAAATACCAAAACCCTGTTTCTACTCGTTATTTTCCGTTCTCCTTTTTATAGTGTGGCCATGTGGTGGGTACAAACCATGCATCAAGTGCTAGAAATATATTTATACCTCATATGCATAAATATTATATAAAAAAGATGTTGTAAGTATAAACAAAATTGACTATACAAAGAATGGGCTGATGATTGTCCACAGACCAACATCACACTTCACCTATGGATTTTGCATTGTATGGATCTTCATTTAATTATTTACAAGTGAAATCTCAGTGATAAGACGGCTAAATACACCAGCAATCCATGGACCCACAATAAGATCAAGAGATATCCAACGGTCAATCCAAAAACAATAGATCTCTTGATATGGATGTTCTATGTAATGAAATTCTCCCGAGAAAGTACTCCACTCGTCATTCAAATTATTTATAGGGAAAGCATTTCACAAGGAAAACTGCAGCAAACTAAAGGATGCTCATAACAGTTTAATCAGTGTCGCTTATAAGAGATGCACTGCAGCAGTAGAAGAATGGCATATCATCATATAAAAAATGGAATGACATTCCATGGAATATCTATTCGGGTTAACAAAATAAAGAACCTTTGTGTACAATTCGAAGCAAATATTATGAGCTGAAATCTTCCATGCGTCCAACTTGTACCACCGGCGCTCTTACACTCTCGCACAAACTCTCTACAACTATAAAATCTGTAAAAGAAAAACAACATTACCAACATTAGAACATGATGTAGAATTTGTAAGGACATGAATCAAAACAGGAGGATATAGAGTAACATGGTCTCTTCTGTTAGGAAAAAGATCTTCTGTTAGTAATAGACTTTGTAAGTAGTAACCCCCTCATCATGTAAATGTCAAATTATGTTTTAAAAAATGGGACAAGTTGATACATTGCATAAATCAAACTGAAACCGAAATGAAACATTGCCATCTACAGATGTACTGAAATATTAGTAATCATTTCTAGAAACAGAGAATGGCATTTGTAGTCCACAATTGTTATCTACACATGATTATCATGTATATATGCTATCCACCCAGCACGATCTTTCATAAGAGAATGTCACCTTCAACTATCTTTTACCAAAAGAAAAGGTGCAAGCACAAAAAGAAAGCCCAAAATTTCTTGTCGAGGATCAAAAACAGAAATATTTCAGTAGGATACACCCCTCCCCCTTTTCTTCGTATACCTACCCCATCAACAAGTTCTATTTGCAATGAACTAAGTGCTTAGCCTTTTCTCTTGCACATCTTGTCTATCTACAAAATAAAAAGAAAATCCCATGTTACCGAATACTGATGAAACTTCTGCTTGATACATCATTGCCTAAAATTGAAACTATATTAAATTAGAAGTGTGACTGCATATAAAAGAAAATGCATGATAACTATAGGGGTGCATTTTGCAGCCTGAAAGAATACCAGATTTGGATGTAAAAGGTGAATCAATTTTTACCAAACTTAGACATGGAGAAAAATAGAGCGGCATCTTGTAGTGAAAACAATCTTGGGATGTACGTAAAAATGCAAATGCTAGAAGCTTGTCACATGTGTGCACTGCTTAAAGGCAATGAACCTCTTTTGATGCTGTCTACGCCTTTCTGCTAAGGAAGATTTAAATCTCGTGAAAATACAGATACAACTTCACGCTATACAAAAGCTGAAAAGTAAACGGTGCACATAAAAAATATAAAAAACAAGATGTAGTATTTCTGTAAGCACTTGTCTAGTGATTTTATTGGAGCATTTACATTGCGCTTCTGCGGATGCAAAACAATTAATAGCGTGAAACTTTCTAAACACACATAAATATGATATTTCTGAACTAAACAAAAGATGCGGTTAAGTTATCCTGATAAATGTTCTCTTATGTTTCTCCCATTGTATTGATCACATAATATAAGAAACAGATTATTTTTCCGAACTACAAAGCTTACAGTGAAATGCGTATCTCTCATAGTTTTGTTGTGTGCACATGAGATTGCAGAATGCATGTATCATTAGAAGTTTAGGTACATGCCCTCCATTATCTCAGGAAAGATGCGTGCCTCAACCCAACCTACTTGTAATGTGAAGCAGTGCGTGAATCGAGAGAAGGGAGGCACAATCTTTCATGGCGTGCTAGTCTAATCTCATATGAACCCCAATGAAGGAATGAAGAACAAAATGAACATGGATAGAAGGCAACCCTGAGTATACACTGTCAGATAGCATCCGGCGGCACAAACCATAGCTAAACACGCCGCTTCGAGGACACCTTCTTCATCGCGCCGCTTCAGCCGCAGAAGCAGGCCCACCGTCTCCGGCGCGGCGGAGCAACCGCATGGGTAGAGGAGGAAGGGGAGGGGTCGGTTGTCAATGTCACGGACCTGGATAACGATGATGGAGTCAGCCCATAGGTAGCCATAGCGATCTCTGATTTCTCCTCGTGAGATGCATGAACAGGGGCCAGCAGCGCTAGCAAGGAGGAGGGCGAGCAGGGCAGTTGGTCGCATCCCATGATGTCAGGCAATAGGGCGCTGGATGGTGGGAGCATCGCCCACGGCGCCGCTGGCTCACCGCGCTGCAGCAGGTCCTGGGAGAAGGCTAGAAACTGGAGGCAACGCCGGGCTGTAGCTGTCATCGCTCTTCTTAGCCTTAATGGGACTTTGAAGCCGATGGCGTACCCATCACCGTTGGCGAACCCAGCATCCATGATCCAGCGGAGGAAGGAGCTTGGTTGACGCCATTGCCATGCCACCACCGCCATATTGGAGCACGGCCTCCCAGTCCTCGCCCCGATGGTGATGGGGGGATCCCACACCGCGATCGTACTTTTTTTGTGCAAACCAGTGTGAGAGGCGATGAGAGGGTTGGGGAAGATCGGGCACCGGATGTGGGTTCCTGCATCGCAGGAGAGGGGAGATCGTGGGTGAGAGGATCGGGAGAAGACAATGGCGTGGATAGCGTCTTTTTTTTACGACGGGATCCTGTGAGGACCATCGATCGCGAGGCGGGGTAGCAAAGGAGGTTGAACCATCACGATGTTCGATCCTCCTTTAATAGTAGAGATTATTCAACTCTCGTTCAAGATTTTTTGCAAGAAAATTTCTCTCTAAATGGGAAGGTCCTTGCGTTATCGAGGAGGTCTATCGTTCTGGTGCCATAAAAATCAACAACTTCGAAGGCACAAGTCTGAGGGTGGTAAACGGTCAAAGAATTAAACATTATATTTCAGGTAATCCTATTAATGTTGAAACTAATATTATTGAAACTGTAACCCCAGAGGAATACATAAGGGACACTTTCCAGAATGTTCCAGACTCCGAAAAGGAATAGGTATGTGGTACGGTAAGTAAACCGACTCCAAAACAACTCCAATGGCATTTTTTATCAGTTTTGGAATATTTAAGAATTTTAGGAAGAAAGAAGTAGTCCGAGAGGGACACAAGGCCCCCACGAGAGTGGAGGGCGCGCCCACCCTTACTAGGCGCGCCCCCCTGTCTCGTGGACACCTTGTGTGCCTTCCGGACTCCGTTTTCTTGCAATTTATGTATTTTGATCGGTAAAAATTCATTATATATACTCCTGAAGGTTTTGACAACTGTATCATGCAAATATCCTCTGATTTTGTTTCGAGCTGTTTCTGTTTCAGATCTAAAGCATCATGTCGTCTCCAAGCGCTCCCAAGGACAAGTTTTCCGAAAGGGTTATCAACCCCTATCTCGCGGAGGTGCTGCAACACCCTCAAACCATTGAGATGCGTGAGGGGGTGCTGCACATCGGCGATGCGGAGGGACCAAGGCGTGCCGGAAGCGTGGAGACAAAGCTCGAAGCCGTGGAGCAGCAAGTTTTCAAGTGCCAAGGGATGGTGGAGCGTGGACTCAACGCCAACCAGATGATGATCACGGAGTTCACCAACAACCACAAGCTGGATGCCAAAGTCATTGGGGAAACAATCTTCAAGCTTCAAGAGAAAATCGAGCACCTCCAAGCGCAGATCTATGACCTGCAAAACCAGAACTGTGAGTATGAATATAGATTCAAGAGGATGAGTTTGGATGCAGATTTAAGGATCCCAGAGACTCGATCATCCTTCTATGATGGTGAGCCTATGCCTTGGAAGACGAACAACAAGCCTACATCATCAACAACTCCTACTTCACCACCTCCGAGGACATAATCACATTGGTATGGGCACTCCCCTTGGCAACTGCCAAGCTTGGGGGAGGTGCCCCGGTATCGTATCACCATCACACTCCTATCTTTACCATTTTATTTAGATTCGATCCTTTTAGTAGTATCTTAATTTAGTAGATTGAAGTTTTGATATCAAGTAGTTTGAGTTTTTCTTTGTGATCTCTTTATGTATTCGAGTCCGTGAGTTATCTATAATAAAGATTAGTGTTGAGTCAAGGGCTTTGCTATCTTGCTATGATCTTGAGAAAGTAAAAAGAATAAAAGACTTCATTTTGATCTTATGGTTAGTAATGACTTCACACATAGAAAGTATGAGGCATAAAAGTTGTTGAGAGTTGATAATCGTAGTTTTGGTCATCGTTGCAATTAATAGGAAGTGATAAGGAAAGCGAGGTTCACATATAAATATATTATCTTGAACATATTTTATGATTGGGAGAACTCATTAAGTATGACATGCTAAAAGAGTTGATGTTGGACAAGGAAGACAACGTAATGGTTTATGTTTTCTCATATCTCAGTTAAAGTATATTGTCATTGACCTTCCAAACATGTTGAGCTTGCCTTTCCCCCTGATGCTAGCCAAATTCCTTGCACCAAGTAGAGATACTACTTGTGCTTCCAAATATCCTTAAACCCAGTTTTGCCATGAGAGTCCGCTATACCTGCCTATGGATTGAGTAAGATCCTTCAAGTAAGTTGTCATGTTGCAGGCAATAAAAATTGCTATCTAAATATGTATGACTTATTAGTGCAGAGAAAATAAGCTTTGTATGATCTTGTTGTGGAAGCAATAAAAGTGACGGACTGCATAATAAAGGTCCACATACAAGGGGCAATATAAAGTGACATTCTTTTGCATTAAGATTTTTTGCATCCAACCCTAAACACACATGACAACCTCTGCTTCCCTTTGCGAAGGGCCTATCTTTCACTTTATGTTTTTACTTTATGCTTGAGTCAAGGTGATCTTCACCTTTCCCTTTTCATTTTATCCTTTAGCAAGCTCCTCGTGTTTGAAAGATCATGATATATATATCCAATTGGATGTAAGTTAGTATGGGCTATTATTGTTGACATCACCTAAAGTTGAATACGTTGGGAGGCAACACAATAAGTCCCTATCTTTCTCAGTGTCTGGCTGAAACTCCATAACCACAAGTATTGCATGAGTGTTAGCAGTTGTAGAAGACTACAAGATAGTTGAGTATGTGGATTTGCTGAAAGGCTCTATTGTTGACTCTTTCGGATGTTATGATAAATTGCAATTGCTTCAATGACTGAGATTATAGTTTGTTAGTTCTCAATGAAGTTTTTGAACCATACTTGACATTGTGAATTGATTGTTACTTGAGTATAAGAAATCATATGATAAAAATCTATATATGTTGTTGTTACAAGAATGATCATGATGCCCCCATGTCCGTATTTTATTTTTATCGACACCTCTATCTCTAAACATGTGGACATATTTTTCGATTTCGGCTTCCGCTTGAGGACAAGCGAGGTCTAAGCTTGGGGGACTTGATACGTCCATTTTGCATCATGCTTTTAGATCAATATTTATTGCATTATGAGCTGTTATTACACATTATATCTCAATACTTATGGCTATTCTCCCTTATTTTACAAGGTTTACCATGAAGAGGGGGAATGCCGGCAGCTGGAATTCTGGCTGGAAAAAGGAGCAAACATTGGAAACCTATTCTGCACTGCTCCAAAAGTCCCGAAACTCCACGAAACATGTTTTTGGATTTAATAAGAATTATTGAGTGAAAGAAATACATCAGGGGGCCCACACCCTGGCTAGGAGGGTGGGGGGCGCCCACCCCTACTGGGCGCGCCCCCTGTCTCCTGGGCCCCCTGGTGGCCCCCCGGTGTCCATCTTCTGCTATATGAGGGCTTTTACCCTGGAAAAAATCATGGGCAAGCTTACGGGACGAAACTCCGCCGCCACGAGGCGGAACCTTGGCAGAACCAATCTAGAGCTCCGGCAGCGCTGTTCTGCCGGGAAAACTTCCCTCCAAGAGGGGGAAATCATCACCATCATCATCACCAATGATCCTCTCATCAGCAGGGGGTCAATCTCCATCAACATCTTCACCAGCACCATCTCCTCTCAAAACCCTAGTTCATCTCTTGTATCCAATCTTGTATCAAAACCACAAATTGGTACATGTGGGTTGCTAGTAGTGTTGATTACTCCTTGTAGTTGATGCTAATTGGTTTACTTGGTGGAAGATCATATGTTCAGATCCTTTATGCATATTATTACTCCTCTGATTATGAACATGAATATGCTTTGTGAGTAGTTACGTTTGTTCCTGAGGACATGCGTGAAGTCTTGCTATTAGTAGTCATGTGAATTTGGTATTCGTTTGATATTTTGATAAGATGTATGTTGTCTTTTCCTCTAGTGGTGTTATGTGAATGTCGACTACATGAAACTTCACCATTATTTGGGCCTAGAGGAAGGCATTGGGAAGTAATAAGTAGATGATGGGTTGCTAGAGTGACAGAAGCTTAAACCCTAGTTTATGCGTTGCTTCATTAGGGGCTGATTTGGATCCATATGTTTAATGTTGTGGTTAGGTTTACCTTAATACTTCTTTTGTAGTTGCGGACGCTTGCAATAGGGGTTAATCATAAGTGGGATTCTTGTCCAAGTAAGGGCAGTACCCAAGCACCGGTACACCCACATATCAAATTATCAAAGTACCGAACGCGAATCATATGAACGCGATGAAAACTAGCTTGACGATAATTCCCATGTGTCCTCGGGAGCTCTTTTCTCATTATAACAAAATTGTCCAGGCTTATCCTTTGCTACAAAAAGGATTGGGCCACCTTGCTGCACTTTATTTACTTTCATTGCTTGTTACTCGTTACAATTTCTCTTATCACAAAACTATCTATTACCTACAATTTCAGTGCTTGCAGAGAAAACCTTACTGAAAACTGCTTATCATTTCCTTCTGCTCCTCGTTGGGTTTGACACTCTTACTTATCGAAAGGACTATGATAGATCCCATACACTTGTGAGTCATCACATGCTCATGTGTATGTACTTCGACTTCATGCACAACCAGGGGGAGGTTATACATCCATACAAACACGGGCCATGTGCTATGGTTGGTGTTCTGGTTACCAAACAGATTCATGCCATTGGTAAATGCGCCGAGCATGATATTCCTTGCATCATATGTGAAATACCGATATTCGTCGTTTTACGCTTCCACGGGCTTCCATCCACGACGTGTCTCAGCATCGGATCATCTCCATCGTCAGGCTTCTTCCTCTCCGCATGCCAGCGCATGAGCTTTGCTTCCTTGGGATCTACGAAATACCGTTGTAGACGAGGAGTGATCGGTAAGTACCATACAACTTTCTAGGGAGATTTCTTCACGGCCTTCTTGTATCGAGAAGCATCGCACACCGGACAACTTGTTTTTTCCGTGTACTCCTTCCTATAAATTATGCAATCGTTGATGCATGCATGGTATCTAACGTGCGGCAGATGAAGAGGGCACACAATCTTCTTGGCCTCATCCACACTAGTAGGACATAGATTCCCCGCGAGAAGAATGTCCTTTAGGTACTTGAGAAGCTCATCAAGGCTAGTGTCGGTCCATTTGTTTTTAGCCTTCGTCTTCAGGAGTTCGAGCATGAAACTCAAGTGGGTCACCTCAGGATTGCAACCATCATAAAATGGAGTGTTCGAGTCTACCACCAGCTGCTGCAGCTTGGCCTCCTCTCTAGAAGCAGCTCTCTCAGTACTCGTCTCCTTGCGAAGTCGTTCTTGCACATGAGGGTCCCGCACGATTGAACTTAGTACCGACGAAGTCTGCAACGTGGAGTCCATGTTTTCTTCGCCACCATGTCTGGCCCCTTCTCTTCCGCCATGTCCGTCCTCTTCCCCGCCACCATGTCCTGCCCCTTCTCCGCTGCAATTATTGATCATCTCTTCGTCTTGCCCTGTGTCGTCATTGTCTGCCCCGTTGGCGTCCTCAAGATCATCATCCTCATCTTCAATTATCCACCGAGTATAGCCATCCATGAAACCAGTAATGAGCAGGTGCGCCATCACATCATAGGGGTCGAACGAAACTCCTCCTTTACATCTTCGACTCGGACATAAAACCTCTGTCAGGTTATTTTCTTTCATGTCTTGCACCACCGACCGCAGCCACCTGTCCACCACCGTTCCACTGACCATCATGAACGCATGCATGGTAATAATAAACAAATTGATTATAAAAATGCATGCATGCATCAAAGTCATACAAAAATTTGGCATGACCTTCCCTAAAAATAGGACATATATAGTTTGCCCAGAATTCGCCAAAACGGAAATAAATCGACATTTCGGCAAAACATGGGCAACTCACAAGAACAATTCGGTAGCAACTCATGCCACACACACAATTTCCATCATATCGCCCGATTATGTCATATCGCACACATACACATATTTCCATTCTTGCAAAAAAAATAACTTTTAAATCACCTATCTCGAGATTGAGCACGGTGATGATGTTGTCATGTCGCCACACACACCTATAGAATGATCAAAAGTGGACATATTAAGCTCTTCTTGACAAGGCTATAGATCACGTAAGGGGGGTACATAGGTCACTTCACTAAATGCCAGCTAGATCTACCTAGCTAGCTAGTTTGGGAGGAGACAAGTTCAACTAGTGGAGGGGGGAGAAAAAAGAGAAAGGAGATGTATTAATGGAGGTGGTGTAGTTAGCTAGGAGTAATAAAGAGAGAGAAACATAGGTAGAAGAAGGAGAGTAATGTGGGGAGAAGTAGTAAGGAAGAAGCAAAGTGAGGGAGAGAAGAGGTGGGAGGGGAAAGTGAAGGAAGAGAGGATGGGGAGGGGGAGAGGGGGGGAAGGTTGTATGGCTGCGGTTTAGCAGTAGCGCTGCTCCCATAACGCACTGCTGCTAATAGCATAGTAGTAGTGCGCTCCAGGAGGACATAATAGTGCTAAGCGGGGCCCGTCATGTGGCCAGGTTCAAAATTAGCAGTAGCGACATGCAGAAAAGGCGCACTACTACTATCTAGTTAGAAATAGCGTTGTTACTGTGGGCGCGCTACTGCTAAACCTAGCATGGTGGGAACGGTAGGCCAATTTTAGTAGTAGTGTGGTTCTACCGAGACGCGCTACTGCTAAGCTGGTAGTAGTAGCGCATGTTATCTGCACGCGCTACTGATAATTAGTAGTAGCGCCCCTTTTCGACCATCGCTACTGCTAAGTTTCTATGTATAAGGTTTTCCCTAGTAGTGTGGGGGCCGAATCCTACTTGGGGTGGGAGTTTGACTCCCCCCCTCCCAATGGTCGGCGCACCAAGGGAGGCTTACCTGCCTTGGTGGCTGCCCTCTCCTCCGCTCCTAACCTATATATACTAGAGGATTTCTCCCTATTGATACACAAGTTCTCTAGCCTCCTCTAGTTTGATCTAGTGCATGTTCTAGTTGGTCCTAGTTGACTAATTAGAGCTAGCCCTAGCCACCTCTAATCCTCATAATTAGAAGCCCCGTGTAGTTCTAAACTGCTCCCTCTAATTCTTCAGCAACGATTATCTCTGAACGGCGAAGCGCTGCCCCGAATGTGAAGACTGTATGCGTGCAACCAAGTAGAAAGGTCATGCTTTTGGTCTTCTATTCGAGGAATTGTTTGAGGGCAATTTGCGAGATCATCATCAATGTTCGAGGGACTCCAAGTACGATCTACAGCAACTCGTCTACTTCCGCCGCACTCTCGGAGTCGGAAACGATCGTAAGCCGTTATTCATCTTCATATTGTTCCTGGTGATCGTAAGGTGAAATTTTTGGTTTTCTACTACATTTCTCAATAGCTCCAGTGTAGATTCTTGTTGCCTCCCTGGGGCAGTGAGGTTACGGTTTCTCGTCATGTGACGAGATTTGGTGTCAGGTGCTTCAGATCTATGCAAGGTTTCAACAACAACGACCGTGGATCTAGGGCGCTAGTCCTTAGGGGCACAAGCACGAAAACTTCCTGGCTGTCATCGACAAAGTCAAGCCGACTCTGGTAGGGGAGCGGTGACAACGGCGCTTTCCACTAGCAGTAGCAGTCATTCAATGGTCTTGGAATCTTGATGTAATATTTATTATGTTTGAGAAGTTTTGTACTTCCGATAAACTTTTATAATAGATCTGGTGATTTCCGCACAAAAAATGCATTTGTCCCTTTTGGGAGCATGGTGGCGCTTTACAGTGGTCACGTGCACAAGGAGACCTCCTACGAAATCACTAATTAAGGGGGGCTCTTTGCAAAGGTCTGATGTCTATTACACAACTTTATTCTTGTAGACACCTGTGTTGGGCCTCCAAGCATAGAGTTTTGTAGGACAGTAGCAATTTTCCCTCAAGTGGATGACCTAAGGTTTGTCAATCCATGAGAGGTGTAGGATGAAGATGGTCTCTCTCAAACGAGCCTGCAACCAAATACAAGAAATCTCTTGTGTCCCCAACACACCCAATACAATGGAAAATTGTATAGTTGCACTAGTTCGGCGAAGAGATGGTGATAAAAGTGTAATATGAATGGTAGAAATATATTTTTATAATCTGAATAAATAAAAACAGCAAGGTATCAAATAGTAAATGGGCACAAAAACGGTATTGCAATGCTTGAAAATGAGGCCTAGGGTGCATACTTTCACTAGTGCAATCTCTCAACAATGCTAACGTAGTTGGAGCATATAACCATCCCTCAAAGTGCGATGAAGAATCACTCCAAAGTTTCTAACTAGCGGAGAACATAAGAATAAATTGTTTGTAGGGTACGAAACCACCTCAAAGTTATTCTTTCCATTCGATCTATTCAAGAGTCCGTACTAAAATAACATAAAGCTATTAATTCCGTTCGATCTATCCAAGAGTTCGTACTAAAATAACACCAAAGCAAATTCATATTCATAATAGTATCCAACACAAAGAACTTCAAAGAGTGCCCCAAGATTTCTATTGGAGAAACAAAGACAAGAATGTGCATCAACTCCTATGCATAGATTACCCCAATGTCACCTCGGGAATCCGCGAGTTGAGTGCCAAAACATATATCAAGTGAATCAATATGATACCCCATTGTCACCACGAGTATTCAATTGCAAGACATATATCAAGTGTTATCAAATCCATAAAACTATTCAATCCGATAACAACGAAATCTCAAAGGGAAAAACTCAATTCATCACAAAAAGATAGAGAGGGGGAAAACACCATATGATCCGACAATATTAACAAAGCCCACGATACATCAAGATCGTGACATCTCAAGAACACGAGAGAGAGATTAAACATATAGCTACTGGTACAACCCCTCAGCCCCGAGGGTGGACTACTCCCTCGTCATCGTGGTGGCCGCCGGGATGCTAAAGATGGCCACTGGTGATGATTCCCCCCTCCAGCAGGGTGCCAGAACGGGGTCTAGATTGGATCTCGTGGATACAGAGGCCTTGCAGCGGCGGAACTTCTGATCTAGGGCTACCCCGAAGGGTTTTGGAATATTTTAGAATTTATAGGGCAAAGAGGTGGTTCGAGGGGCGCCCGAGGTGGGCAGCACCCAACAGGGAGCGCCTAGGCCTCCTGGCGCGCCCTTGTGGGTGCTGCTCCCCTCGAGCAGCCCCCTAGGTGCTTCCTTCGCCCACTGGCCTTCTTCTGGTCCACAAAAAATCTCCAAAAAGTTACGTGGTGTTTGGATTCCGTTTGATATTGATTTCTTGTGATGTAAAAAACAAGCAAAAATAGCAACTGGCACTAGGCACTAGGTCAATAGGTTAGTCCCAAAAAATGATATAAAGTTGCTATAAAATGATTGTAAAACATGCAAGAATGATAATATATTAGCATGAATACTTCATAAATTATAGATACGTTGGAGATGTATCAGCATCCCCAAGCTTAATTGCTACTCGTCCTCGAGTAGGTAAATGATAAAAGAAGCAATTTATGAAGTGTGAATGCTAGCAAAGTGCATATGTTTGATCAATGACAATTTCAATCACTTTTCCTAGCATCATAACAGTAATTGTTTCTTATAAAACTTCTCACGACCAAGTAGCAACCAATTCACATGTTAAGGTTCAAACAATGAATTCTCTTGAAACTCAACAACCTATGTTCTCAGTCACCAAGCAATTGCAATTCAAATTATTCAACAGAGTCTAAGTAAGAGCTCCACATACTCAACCATCATATAGTCTTCTATGGTTGCTAACACTCACCGCATACACATGAGCAAAAGTTTCAACCGGACACATAGAAAGATAGGGGATTATAACTTCGCCTCCCAAAGTATTCACCTTTGGGTGATGTCAACAATAATAACTCATGCTACCCATATCCAACTAGATATATGTGCCTAGATCTTTCCTCACCACATGATGCTTGCCAAAAGAGAAAATAAAAAGGAATAGAGAGAAAAACTTTGACTCTTGCATGAAAGTAAATACATAGAAGTTAAAGATAGGCCCTTCATAGAGGGAAGCAGAGGTTGCCATGCGCTTATTTGTTTGTATGCTCAACCCCTTAGTGCAAAAGAACGTCAC
This sequence comes from Triticum aestivum, assembly GCF_018294505.1. Classification (NCBI taxonomy): domain Eukaryota; kingdom Viridiplantae; phylum Streptophyta; class Magnoliopsida; order Poales; family Poaceae; genus Triticum; species Triticum aestivum. Next base: position 100,774,038 of record NC_057798.1, on the reverse strand, counting down.
GTTATATTGCCCCTTGTGATACCAACCTTTATTATGCAGTCTGTTGCTTTTATTCTTTGTCATCACAAGTTCGTACAACGCTCAATTTTCTCTTACACTAAATGATCTAACACTTTTAGAAGCAATTTTTATTGCCTTATTGCACCGATGAAAACGTACTTGAAGGATCTTGCTCAATCCATAGGTAGGTATGGTGGACTCTCAAAACAAGATTTGGATTTAAGGGTTTTTGGATGCACAAGTAATATCTCTACTTGGTGCGGAATTTTTGGCTAGCAAAGATAGGGGGCAAGCACCACATATTGAAGGATCTATGACATATAACTTCTATGTGAATATGAACAAACATAAATCATTATGTTGTCATCCTTGTCCAACGTCAAGAATTTTGGCACATATTATTTTGATGGGGGCTCACAATCATAAAAGATTTCCAAGATAGTGTATTTGCGTGTGAAAGTTCTCTTATACAAATTATTTGTGAATTGCTTGTATGACCAATATTGTGATTGTCAAGCTTCAAAAGCTTTCACTTTCTAAACCCAATGTGAAGCCACTACTGGGCATGATATGATTTCAACTTCATGACATTCAATTTATTCAACAAATTATTCATGGGATAAAAGTGAAGCACAAGAGTAAATGATAAACTACTCAAAAAAGATGTAAATATAGATCAAGCGAGTAGTTGTGTAAATGGGTAGCTAATTGTGGATTCTCTCTTATTTAAAAAACTTTCAGATCTAAGTATTTTATGAAAACAGCAAGCAAAACAAAACAAAATGACATTCTAAAAATAGCACAACTCATTTGAAGAAGCAAAAACTTAGGCTCAACCGATACTAACCGATAATTGTTGAAGAGGAAAGGTGGGATGCCTAACGGGGCATCCCCAATCTTAGTTGACTGAGACTTCTTGAAATATTATCTTGGGGTGCCTTGGGCATCCCCAAGCTTGAGCTTTTTTGTCTCCTTAATTCTTCTCATATCACGGTTTTCCTAAATCTCAAAAGCTTCATCCACACAAAACTCAACAAGAACTCGTGACATAAGTTAGTATAAATCAATGCAAAACCTGATCATTCTCTACTGTAGCAAATCAAAAAAATTATTATTCAACATTGCATACTAAATGCCTCTGCATATTGAATATTGCTATCCTCAAATAGAATCATCAAACAAACAAACATATGCAAACAATGCAACCATAATAGCAATCTGCCAAAACAGTACAGTTTGTAAAGAATGCAAGATTCATCATACGTCCCTAACCCCAACAATTATGCGAAAAATACCACACTGTAGGAAATTTATCATAGCTTATTTTTCAAAAAGTTTCAACAATTTATCATATTCTGACTTTTCTAGGGAATTTTTGCAACATCAATAAACTTTCTGTTTTGAAACAGCAACATGTATCCTTGCAAAATAAGCATGGAAAAGGATATCATTGCCACTTTTTTTGAAATAAAAGATGCAAAAAATTATTCTAAATAATGGCAAGCAAATCCTAACAAAATATATTGACGCTCCAAGCAAAACACATATCATGTGACGAATGAAAACATAGCTCCAAGTGAGGTTATCGATAATGTTGGAGACGAAAGAGGGGATGCCCTTGGATCTTCCTTTAATATTACCTTGGGGGTGCGTGGGAATCCCCAAGCTCAGGGTCTTTTCACTCCTTATTCTTCTAATATCGACATCTCACCCAAAACTTGAAAACTTCAATCACACAAAACTTAATAGAACCTTGTGAGATAGGTTAGTATGATAAAGCGCAAACCATTTCACTTTTGGTACTGTCAAAGACAAGATTCATAATTGTTTACACACAATGCCTACTGTAGCATATCATTTCTACAATTTATATTTAGCAATATAAGCCATATAAACTAGGAAACAAGCAAACTATGCATTGAAAACAGAATCTGTCAAAAACAGAACAGTCTATAGTAATATGTAGTCAAACCATACTTATTCTACTCCAAAAATTATGAAAAAAGTTGTAACACGTGAGAAATTTTTATATTAATCTTATGCAAAAAGAATCAACTGAAAATCACCCTTCTGTTAAAAATGAGAGCTATTTTCGTGAGCGCAAGAGTTTCTGTTTTTCAGTAAGATCGAATCAACCATCACCCAACATGATCCCAAAGGCTTTACTTGGCACTTTATTAAAACAAGGACAATAAAACATGATTACTACAGTAACATAATCTTGTGAACACGCAAAAACAGTAGGTAAAATTGTTGGGTTGTCTCCCAACAAGCGCTTTTCTTTAATGCCTTTTAGCTAGGCATGATGATTTCAATGATGCGTGCATAAAAGATAAGAATTGAAACACAAAGAGAGCATCGTGAAGCATATGACTAGCACATTTAAGTCTAACCCACTTCCTATGCATAGGTATTTTGTGAGCAAATAATTCATGGGAACAGGAATGAACTTACATAAGAAGGCAAAACATGCATAACTTCAAAACTTTCAACACATACAAAGGAAACTTGATATTATTGCAATATGTAGAAGCACATGTTTCTCTCTCATAATAATTTTCAGTAGCATCATGAAGAAATTCAACCATATAACCATCACATAAAGCATTCTTTTCATGACACATAAGCATAGAAATTTTATTACTCTCCGCACAAGCAAATTTGCTCTCATGAATAATAGTGGGAGCAAACTCAACAAAATAGCTATCATGTGATTGAAAATTAAAATCATGATGACAAGTTTCATGGTTATCATTATTCTTTATAGCATACATGTCATCACCATAATCATCATAGATAGGAACTTTGTTGTCATAATCAATTGCAACCTCCTCCAAAATAGTGGATTCATCACTAAATAAAGTCATGACCTCTCCAAATCCACTTTCATCATTATAATCATCATAAATAGGAGGCATGCAATCATCATAATAAATTTGCACATCAAATCTTAGGGGACTAAAAACATCATCTTCATCAAACATAGCATCCCCAAGCTTGTGGCTTTGAATATCACTAAAATCATGGATATTCAAAGAATTTATACTAGCAACATTGCAATCATGCTCATCATTCAAAGAACTTTTGTCAAACATTTTGTAGAATTCTTCATCTATCAATTGAGCACAATTTTCCAAGCCATAATTTTCAAGAAAGACATTATAAAGACGATCAATCATATGATGCAACCTCAATTCCATTTTTTGTGTAGTTTTCTTTTATAAAGCAAACTAGTGACAAAACAAGAAACTAAAAGATTCGATTGCAAGATCTAAAGATATACCTTTAAGCACTCACCTCCTTGGCAACGGCACCAGAAAAGAGCTTGATGTCTACTGCACAAATTTATTCTTGTAGGCACGTGTTGGGCCTCCAAGCGCAGAGTTTCACTACTAGAATCTGCAAATAGCCCTAGGGCTGAAATGGTTCCTTAGAGCCAAAAATGGCACCCTAGGGACATAAAGTTTACCTAGGGTCCGACTTGACAACCCAAGGGAGCGTATTGTTTCCTTAGGGTTTGCTAGCAGACCCAAGGGGTATTCATTGAGTGGGACCATACCAAAGCCATGTTGGCAACTTTCCCTAGGGCCTACAGATTAAACCCTTAGGAAATGGCTATACCTAGGGTAAAGAAGTGCAACCCTAGGGACAAATAAAAGAGTCTACCGGGAGTCTTCCACTGCCACTAACACTATAATAATGTATCCCTAGGGCTTCTAGTCTTAACTCTAGGGAGATTTGCACACAATTGATTTTCCAATATACATATATATTTTAGCTAAAAGTTGTTTTCTAAATATTCCAACCAAAATTATATAATTTGAAATATATATAAAAGGGAAAAACACAAGTGGAAATAACATGGAATTGGGTGAAAATATAAGTTGATTGATCATTTTTTTCGAAATATAAGCTGATCAATTTCTTTTTGTTCACAAGCTTGATGGAATAAAAGATAAATATGGTAGTGAAATAGGTGAAAATAAGTGCATATTTTTTTTTGATGATTAGGTATACAAAATATCGTACTTGTAATATTTTTTGTGTAGATGCTACTTCAGTAGTGCTAAATTTGAGTCGTACGCGCGCGGAGTTCATTAGGCGTGCCATATTCTGCCCGCCAATTTTTTTTCCTTTTTCACGCGAGCCCGCGCAAATTGGTTGTACGCGCGCATTCCTCCCCTGCAGGCGCGAACTTTTTCCCAAATCGCAAACCCGTGCCGGGAGCGCTGCTAAAATACCACCAAACCGGCAGCAGCGCCACTCATCCATTGCCAGGCCGCCCGTGCCATCCTCAAGCCATCACCGTTGCTGGCGGCCGCTGCCGCTGCTGCAGACGCAGGGTGCCGCCGCCACTGCTGCAAACCTTGTTCCCGCGGTAGCTACTTCAGAAGCAGCTGTCGTCGTTGCTGGCAGACGCCGCCGCGGCTGCAGGCACAGGGTGCCGCCGGCACTGCGGCAGACCTTGCTCCCACGGCAGCTGCTGCAGAAGAAGCCGTCGTTGTTGCTGCCGGACGCCGCGGCCGCTGCAGAAGGAGCCGTCGCCGTCGCTGGTGGACGCCGCGGCCGCTGCAGAAGCAGGGTTCCGCTGCCACTGCTGCAGGCCTTTCTCCCGCGGCAGCCGCCGCTGTCTTGTACCTTACAGATCTGCCGCCCTCAACATCTTCAGACGCAGGCGGGGGCCTCCACCGCTGCGGTCCTCGACCGACCTTGCCGCCCTCGACCAAGACGTCTTGCAACCTCCGCATCCGCATAGGGGCTTCAACTTCAGAACCAATGCTCGATTAGGTGAGCTCGCATGGCCTTCTTCCCTCGTGTTTCTATATGCGTCTGATCCATGCAGTTTTGGATCAATTATAAATTGTCTATCTATCTCGTGATTAAACAAAGATGAATATTTGACCTTTGCATTAGTTAATTATAAGGAGAAGTGAAACTATTAGTACATATAAAAATAGGCTAATTTGCTATCATGTGCATAGTACTCCGGATTGGTAATTTTCTTAACATCTTTTTTTTGGGTGAAAAACCATTGCTTTAACCTTGTTTAATATAACAAAATGAAGTTTGTTGGTCCTTTGACGTCTGCACTGTGCTGCCAACTATTCTACCATGTCTCTAGAAGAATAGTATAGTTGGATGTACAGTGGGTGAAACGAACAGCGGAAATATTCTGAAGAGCGGGTGCGCAACACACCAACTTTTCTTGACCATGTCATTCAGATTATGCCTAATGCAGACCGGTTTGGTGTGAGCTGGCCATGTTTCTGGCTGTTTCCCTGTGTTGAACTTAAAATTGTATCTCGGATAGTTATATTTTTCTCTAGTTGTTTTATGACCCGATGCACATTTTTCTACTGCTATATATACTTATGCCAACTCAGAAATGTGCAATTTTATTTATTTATTTTTCTGAACCTTACTAATGCATTTTATTTCAGTTTACAGGAGGACTTTTTGTGTTGATTAATTGGTAGTTACCAGGCGCAACCATGACAGATAGCTTTTTGGCCGTGCACTTGGCTATTGTTATGATTTGTTGTACTAGTGACTTATATATCATGCACGGTCAATATTCGAGGTTACTAATTGGACAATCCAGGTTACTAATTGGAAAATCCTATGTACATGTTGTGGGGTGTAGGTAATGGGTGGAGCTAGATGCCATCTTTTGTAAAGTGTGCTAATATTGTGTATGCTAGTGGATGTTGTCATGTGTAATGATGGTTGAAATATATAATTTACGTGCTTTTGTGTCTTCAGCTTTTTGGAGGTATTATCTACATTTATCATTAGTAGTTACATTTGTGCAAATCAAATATTAAGTTGTGTAATTCATTGTAATACTTATAAATACTGATTTTATAAGGTTGATAAACCCAGCAGCTGGATGGACTAATGGTTCTTGAGTTTTTCCCTAGGGAGTGGAACTAACCCAAAGGATATCTACTTTACAAGTCAGCAGTCATGCCACATGTCAGTTGTTTCCCTAGGGTACAAAACCCAAGGGAAATTAAACAATGCCTAGGGTATTCTTTGAACACCCAAGGGAAACCAAGATTCCCCCACCAATTGATCTCTAGGGCAATTTCCCTAGGGTATACACTAGGGAAACCACTTTCCCTAGTGTTTTCGCCCTTTTGCTTAGGGTATCTGGCCCTAGGGCTATTTGCAGATTCTAGTAGTGTTTTGTAGCACAGTAGCAATTTTCCTTGAAGTGGATGACCTAAGGTTTTTTAATCCGTGAGAGGTGTAGGATGAAGATGGTCTCTCTCAAACGAGCCTGCAACCAAATATAAGAAATCTCTTGTGTCCCCAACACACCCAATACAATGGCAAATTGTATAGGTGCACTAGTTCGGCAAAGAGATGGTGATAAAAGTGTAATATGGATGGTAGAAATATATTTTTATAATCTGAATAAATAAAAACAGCAAGGTAACAAATAGTAAACGGGCACTAAAACGCTATTGCAATGCTTGAAAATGAGGCCTAGGGTGCATACTTTCATTAGTGCAATCTCTCAACAATGCTAACGTAGTTGGATCATATAACCATCCCTCAAAGTGCGATGAAGAATCACTCCAAAGTTTCTATATAGAGGAAAACATAAGAATAAATTGTTTGTAGGGTACGAAATCACCTCAAAGCTATTCTTTCCACTCGATCTATTCAAGAGTTTGTACTAAAATAACGTAAAGCTATTCTTTCAATTCGATCTATCCTAGAGTTCATACTAAAATAACACCAAAGCAAATACATATTCATAATACTCAATCCAACACAAAGAACTTCAAAGAGTGCCCAAGATTTCTATCGGAGAAACAAAGACAAGAACGTGCACCAACCTCTATGCATAGATTACCCCAATGTCACCTCGGGAATCCGCGAGTTGAGTGCCAAAGCATATATCAATTGAATAAATATGATACCCCATTGTCACCACGAGTATTCAATTGCAAGACATATATCAAGTGTTCTCAAATCCATAAAAGTATTCAATTCGATAACAACGAAATCTCAAAGAGAAAAACTCAATTCATCACAACAAGATAGAGAGGGGAAAACACCAAATGATCTGACACTATTAACAAAGCCCATGATACATCAACATCGTGACATCTCCAGAACACGAGAGAGAGAGAGAGAGAGAGAGAGATAGAGAGAGAGATTAAACACATAGCTACTGGTACAAACTCTCAGCCCCGAGGGTGGACTACTCCCTCCTCATCGTGGTGGCCGCCGGGATGATGAAGATGGCCACCTGTTATGATTCCCCCCTCCGGCAGGGTGCCGGAAAGTGGTCTAGATTGGATCTCGTGGATACGGAGGCTTTGCGGCGGCGGAACTTCTGATCTAGGGTTACCCCGAAGGGTTTTGGAATTCTTTAGAATTTATAGGGCGAAGAGGCTGTTCAGGGGACGCCCGAGGTGGGCAGCACCCACCAGGGCGCGCCTGGGCCTCCTGGCGCGCCCTGGTGGGTGATGTTCCCCTCGAGCAGCCCCCCAGGTGCTTCCTTGGCCCACTGGCTTTCTTCTGGTCCATAAAAAATCTCCTAAAAGTTACGTGGTGTTTGGACTCCGTTTGATATTGATTTCCTGCAGTGTAAAAAAACAAGCAAAAAACAGCAACTGGCAGTGAGCACTGGGTCAATAGGTTAGTCCCAAAAATGATATAAAGTTGCTATAAAATGATTGTAAAACATCCAAGAATGATAATATATTAGCATGAATACTTCATAAATTATAGATACATTGGATACGTATCAAGGTCACTTCCTCCTTCTTTGAAGGTGAGAAATGGTGCACTGCATTTACGACCCTTGTCACAACTTGAGTGTTTTATGTTTTTATTGCAGATTCATTTTTTTGAAATATTTCTTCTCTGGAACAGTGTGTCTGAATCACGAACCATTTCAACACTGCATTTATCGCATCGAGATTTGCGAAATTAGATCACATGTTAATAAGTTTGAATGATCCTTTTTCCTTGTAAAATATTTGAGAAGAAAAAGACTGAAAAATGAACAAAAGTCAAAGCTAGAAAAAAAATCAGAAATTGAAACTCATCACTTTTTCAAATTCAGAAACCTTTTCATATTTATGGGATTTCTAAATTTGACAACATTTTTAAAAATTCAAGAACATAACAAATTCATTATTTTTTCAAAAAAATTGTGAAATTTTGAAAAATGCAAAAAAAACACAATTTTCCCCAAATTCATGGTTTTATAAAAAATCATGAACTTTTTGAATTATAGATAAACATAACCAAGTTTTTTAAAACTAACTCTTTTTTCACTCGTGCTCCCAAGGATCAAAAATCTATGTAGCGACATAAAACGATTGTCCCTATGAGCGAGAAAAAGAAGGGCAAGCTCAATCTCATTAAGAGGAAGGAGACGTTCCTGTCGACTACGAAGGCATCTGTGATGACTTTGTTAATATCAAAATAATGTGCTGGCTCAGTCACTCGGAGGTTCTTATAGGCGTAGCGTGTGGACAATTGTGTTCATATAGGTGAGCGCATGTGCATATATGTGTATGTATGAGCGTTTGCATCTATAGTGAGTTAAAAATACAGTTGGTTGTGGGAAGCTGAGCCTGCGAGCAACCGCATGTGACCGCTAGCTCTCCAATTTGTGCCTTAAGGGCCCCCAAATCGCCCACATACGTCTGGACCACATGGTCCCGGCGATGGAAGCCATCCAAGAGGGGCCTGTATCGGTCCTCGAGCGATCTAGACCATGTCTTTTCCGCAAATTGGAACCAAACATGACGGGCTTTGCGGGAGTCTGGACACGAGATACGTCGGACTCTTACACGCATGGCCGACCCAACACGAAGGTGGAGCCCGCCCTTTTGTAGCACCTTGCATTGTTTCCGCGCCAAAATCCCCCACTCTCTTCTTCCATCCTGCCGCTCTTGACCCAATTCTCGCCCTTTCTCCCAATTTCTTCTTTGTCGCCGCTCACACATGGAACCGGGCGAGGACCGGCTGGAGATGGAGGTGGCAGAGGTACATGAGGATCAACTTGGCGATGCGGCAAAATCCTCACGTCAAAGCGAAGGCTACAAAGGAGGCAACACTCATAAGACGGAAGGCCGGAGGAGGGTGTGTTGTTGGCTTCCGTGGCGGAGGGTGTGCTAGTCACAGATGTGTGGAGGTCACAGACAGAGTCACGAAGCCACGATGGTGTCACCCACCGTCCATATGCCACCATGGCCGGAGCATTAAAATGCTCCATACTACGATGCTGCCAAGCAGCTCGGTAGATAGTCCACGACAACTGCCTCCGGGCAAGTGCCTACATTGTCGACGTCAACACGGCACCACTACTCTTCTTGGAGTCTTCTTCACCGCCGCCACGGTACACCATCCAAGAGGTTTTGTCGAAGCATTGCGGCCACTTGGAGCATCTCATCACAAGGTGCCCTAATGGTGCCCAAATCACCAAGCAATTAAGTTCATTTCGCCGGATATGCTAGCTGAATATGCATAGTTTTGTAGATCATTGGCCGGATATGCATTGGTTTGTTGATCACTAGTCAGATATGCCTAGTTTTCTTGATCAATAGCCATCTGCTTACTTTCGTAGCCGGATGTGCATAGGTTTGTTGATCACTAGCCGGATATGCATACTTTTGTTGATCACTAGTCGGATCTGCATACTTTTGTTGATCACTAGCCAGATAGCATAATTTTGTAGTCAGATATACATAGGTTTGTTGATCATTGGCTGGATATGCATACTTTTGTTGATCAATAAACGGATATGCATACTTTTGTGGCCCGATATGCATAGGTTTGTTGATCATTGACATGATATGCATACTTTGTTGACCATATTCATTTTGTAGCCTTCTATGCATGTACGGTGTTCAAGAAGTTGGAGAAGAAAAACTTGACCGTCATGCATTGCTGGTTGAAGTTGAATGGCAACCGAAGTGGAACCTATTCATCTCCAAGACTGCCGCACAAGCCATCGAGGAAGAGACCAGTGACCCAACCGACCCAACAAAAGGAAAACCAAAGAAGGTTAGAAGAGGGTTTCGGGCAAAGAAGAGGGAGGAGAGGGTGAAGCGAGAAGGTGCGATGGTGAAGATGGCGAAGAGGTTCGAGGACATCTTGTCCAAGAAGGAGGAGGCATACGTCAAGCGCTCGGACATCAAGCAATAAGAAAAAGATGGAGAGGTTCAAACTATTGATGGAGGCAACCAAGAAGAAGTTAGCGCTCGAAGAGAAGATGGTAGTGATTGAAGAGAAGAAGGTCATGGTCGAGGAGAAGAAGGCGATGATGGAAGAAAAGAAGGTGAATATCACAGCCGATGCGGAGGACGTCAAGATGTTTTCCTTGAATTTGGAGTCTTTGGATGCCGACGCAAGGATGGTCGTGCAAGCCGTCCGCTATAAGATGTTGCAGCGACATGAAGATGAGTTGGAGGCGGCGTACAAGGAGGATGAGGAGTAGGAGGAGAAGGAGCGAAGGCGGAGGCTGCATATGTGACATTGATAGCACCTTGAATGTGGAGGCCCGGATTGCCGGTCCGGCAAGGCATAAAATCTCAATATTTTGTCCGAACTGTCAAACTGATATTTTTTGTGACCGGGCACGGAAAAACTTAAGCATGCTTGCCTATTCCTGGTTGTGATCGGGCATGTGATCTGACACTTGCGTGATCCGGCGCGCACTATGGATCGGACTTTATTTGAATTTGAAAGTGCACTTACCGATGGATATATACAAGATATTATTGGATGTTGTTTGGCTCCCGCATTCATATCCGTGGACTGTTTCCCTTTCTGCGAACGAATGCCGGAGCCAATATGCGGGTCAGTGTTGGAGATGCCCTAAGCGCCGAAGCGGAGATCTCCTCCTATATCACTCACGCTTTTGGCGTCATACAAGAGCGGTGACGCAGAAAGAATTACCAATATGTCCTTGAGCCAAATCCCGAGTCAGCCCATATTGACCATTTGATCAACGAAATACTACCCATCGTATTAGGTAGTACGATGTACCATAAAAGTCACTTTTTTTAGTTGAGTTGTTCAACTTAAAAATTCACAGAGGTGGTAGAAAACCTTTCCTAAATGGAGTAAAAGCTGACAGGGAGAAAATTGAAATTACTCATACTTTTATATATTATATTAGGTCTAGTTGCAAAACCAAAAGCTTGAGGACCATCAAGAGTTGGCCATCGAGAGCACTACTATGTAATCCAAGAAATTAAACTGGCAGTCATATCCAGCATGGGACAAGCAAAAAGACAACTGCATAATGCCTTTTCTCGAAATCTGCCAACGAGTGGCTGTATGAAAGGAGCAGTGCTATACGGACGATAAATATGGACGACCAACGGACGACAATCAAATCCAGCCAGAGGATCTCATCCACGACAGTGTAAGGCCCGCTGGATTATTGATCGTGCATAGATCGGCCGCACTACGTCGTCTATGGAGCAATTCCGATATGAAAGGCTTCTCCTTGGTAATCATACAAGTAGGTATACCAAGTGCAGGGAATTGGTTTAGCAAGCCCAACCAAAATAAAAGATCTTAGCATGGCGCCGAGCTGGGCGAATGAAATGCAGAAAACCACCACATTGACGGATAGGTATATAGAAAATGCTGGTTTACGAATTTGGACCAGAAAGCACTGATTCTTGGCCTAATCTTTTGCAAAAAACACTGATTGATGGCTTAGACCATTTTACTGACAATTGTGACATGTGGGTCCCATATTCAATGACTAGTCTTTTTTCAAAAAAAAATCCCTCCCAAAAACAACTTTCCCTCCCCACCCTGGTCCAGAAAGAAGAGGAGGACATGGCGAAGTGAGCCAGAGAGAAGACGAGGTGCGCCCTTGACGCCGGCGAGGTCCAGCCGCCGCCACAAGTCCTCGCCTCGTGGTCGTCGGGATCCACGGCTTGCACCGAAGCAACCAGCAGCGGCAGCACACATCATGGGCCTGAGCAACAACGCGGTGACACACCGCATGAGCACGAGCAATGGTGGGTGATGCGGAGCACCGGAGCAAACAGCGGTGTGGCAGCACGCAAGCGGCAGCAGTGGCACGATGGCTCGCAAGCAGCAGCACTGACGCGTCGTTCTTCAGTTCTGTGCTCGGCTTGGGAGGAGGTGATTGCATTTTCACTACCGGAAACTGGCCCTACCCCGACGGCCAAATCAATGCCGACGGCTGCCGTCGGCCTACTTTGCGCTATGCCGATAGCCACGTCTTGGCCGTCGGCGTACCTTGGCTGTCGGGCTACCACGAGCTAAGCCGACGGCACCCGTCGGCATACATATGTTGTCGGCCCAGCTGTGAACATGGCGACAGCAGCCGTCGGCATAACCAGGCCATCGGCATACCCGTGGGCCCGGCGACCCCGCCCGTGACCAGCGGCTAACGTAATCAAATCTATGCCGACGGCCTGGACGGCCGGCCGTCGGCATATATCGCCATGCCACGTCATAGATCCGCGGCGCACCGTCCATGAGCTAAGCCGACGGCTGCCGTCGGCATACATGCCACGTCAGCGATCTGCGGCACGCCGCCCGCCGCCTAAAACCTGGCCGTCTCTATGCCGACAGCATAGCCGTCGGCATAGGTAGACTTTTTTTCATATGTATTTTTTAAGCTTTTTTATGTATTATTATATAAACTAACATGTAGCATGTTAAATATAAACATACATATGAATATATATGTAGTTTGTATTTTTTTTCATATATTATGAATATATATATATATGGTTTGTATTTTTTCGAGCACGTTAATAATGTGCGGTCATGTTCTTTTGAATATAGATCATTATATTTTATTAAAATCAAAAACAGCTATGCCGACAAAAGTTTTGTGGCGGTTGCAAACGCCCGACACCCGTCTCCAGAGTGTGACCCCCCTCACGTCCGCGGTGTGCCCCCCTCATGGACGGCGCCGGCACCTGGAGGGGGGAAACGGACGCGTCGGGTCTACACGGTGGATGTAGCTCTGGGTTTGGCCCGGATGTTGCTCCCGGGTGTCCCTACGGGTGACCTGACACAACCGGGTGCAGAGGTCCACTGGTCAAAGCCTGTCCGTGGGAAGTCAAAAGGCTAGATCTCGTGGTCAACCGCTCCACGGTTAGGCCAGACGGGGGCCCTGGGGGTAGCAATGCCACCGGAGCATCGTACCGGACCCCCATACATGTGCGAGGTGGTGTTGTGGCATGTTCAAAGAGGCGGCACACATCTCAGGGGCGTGGCCCCCCTCACGGA
>NC_057798.1:100758276-100760263 GCF_018294505.1 Triticum aestivum | reverse complement strand
CACTGCCGGCACCTGGAGGGGGGAAACGGACGCGTCGGGTCTACACGGAGGTGATCTTGCTGTGGGTCTGGCCCGGATGTTGCTCCAAAGTGTTCCTATGGGCTGACCTAACACAACCGGGTGGAGAGGTCCACTAGTCAAATCCCGTCCGTGCAAAGTCAAAGGGCTAGATCCCGTGGTCAAACGCTACAGGATTAGGCGGGTCGGGGGCCCTGGGGGTAGCAATGCCACCGGAGTGTCGCACTGGGCCCTCATACATGCGGGGTGGTGTGGTGGCATGTCCGAAGAGGCGGCACGCGTCTCCGGGGCGTGGCCCCCCCTAACGGACGGCGATGACACGGTAGTAGCCATTTTGCGGTAACGATGCGGCGTGAATATTATTAAATACTCGGAGCGCGATAAAATCATGAGTTTTTTCTTTTGCACGACGTGTGCACATGTGCTATAGGAACGATGATATTTTTTTCATAAATTTTGGTGATGGAGAAGTATCCGAAAAATCCCCTTTATGCGGATTGCCCTTCGCGCGTCTACGGCTGTGGCCGGCGGCCTCCGGGGGCTAGCATGCCGCCAAATCTTGCGTAGGCAGCCTCTCATGTGTTTGGAAGTGTTGTGGTGGTTGCAAACGCCCGGCACGCGTGTCCGGGTGTGCCCCCCCTCACGGACGGCGCCGCCGCCGTCACCTGGAGGGGGAAAACGGACGCATCGGGTCTACACGGAGGGGATGTAGCTGTCGGTTTGGCCCGGATGTTGCTCCCAGGTGTCCCTTTGAGCTGACCTAACACAACCGGGTGGAGAGGTCCACTGTTCAAAGCCTGTCCGTGGAAAGTCAAAGAGAAAGATCTCGTGGTCAACAGATCTAGGGTTAGGCAGGACAGGGGCCCTGGGGGGGTAGCAATGCCACCGGAGCATCGCACCGGGCCCTCATACATGCGGTGTGGTGTGGTGGCATGTCCGAAGAGGCGGCACGCGTCTCCGTGGTTTGGCCCCCCTCACGGACGGCGCCACCACCGGCACCTGGAGGGGGGAAACGGACGCGTCGGGTCTACACGGAGGGGATCTTGCTGTGGGTCTGGCCCAGATGTTGCTCCAAAGTGTTCCTATGGGCTGACCTAACACAACCGGGTGGAGAGGTCCATTGGTCAAATCCCGTCCGTGCAAAGTCAAAGGGCTAGATCCCGTGGTCAAACGCTACAGGGTTAGGCGGGTCGGGGGCCCTGGGGATTAGCAATGCCACCGGAGCGTCGCACCGGGTCCTCATACATGCGGGGTGGTGTGGTGGCATGTCCAAAGAGGCGGCACGCGTCTCCGGGGCGTGGCCCCCCCTAACAGACGGCGATGACACGGTAGTAGCCATTCTGCGGTAACGATGCAGCGTGAATACTATTAAATACTCGGAGCGCGATAAAATCATGAGTTTTTTTTGCACGACGTGTGCACATGTGCTATAGGAACGATAATATTTTTCTCATAAATTTTGGTGATGGAGAAGTATCCGAAAAATGCCCTCTACGCGGATTGCCCTTCGCGCGTCTACGGCTGTGGCCGACGGCCTCCGGGGGCTAGCATGCCGCCAAATCTTGCGTAGGCAGCCTCTCATGTGTTTGGAAGTGTTGTGGTGGTTGCAAACGCCCGGCACGCGTGTCCGGGTGTGCCCCCCCTCACGGACGGCGCCGCCGCCGTCACCTGGAGGGGGAAAACGGACGCATCGGGTCTACACGGAGGGGATGTAGCTGTCGGTTTGGCCCGGATGTTGCTCCCAGGTGTCCCTCTGAGCTGACCTAACACAACCGGGTGGATAGGTCCACTGTCTAAAGCCTGTCCGTGGAAAGTCAAAGGGCAAGATCTCGTGGTCAACCGCTCTAGGGTTAGGCAGGACAGGGGCCCTGGGGGGTAGCAATGCCACCGGAGCGTCGCACCGGGCCCTCATACATGCGGGGTGGTGTGGTGGCATGTCCGAAGAGGCGGCACGCGTCTCCGGGGCATG
>NC_057798.1:100756857-100757455 GCF_018294505.1 Triticum aestivum | reverse complement strand
GACGTGTGCACATGTGCTATAGGAACGATAATATTTTTTTCATAATTTTTGGTGATGGAGAAGTATCCGAAAAATCCCCTCTACGCGGATTGCCCTTCGCGCGTCTACGGCTGTGGCCGGCGGCCTCCGGGGGCTAGCATGCCGCCAAATCTTGCGTAGGCAGCCTCTCATGTGTTTGGAAGTGTTGTGGTGGTTGCAAACGCCCGGCACGCGTGTCCGGGTGTGCCCCCCCTCACGGACGGCGCCGCCGCCGTCACCTGGAGGGGGAAAACGGACGCATCGGGTCTACACGGAGGGGATGTAGCTGTCGGTTTGGCCCGGATGTTGCTCCCAGGTGTCCCTCTGAGCTGACCTAACACAACCGGGTGGAGAGGTCCACTGTTCAAAGCCTGTCCGTGGAAAGTCAAAGGGCAAGATCTCGTGGTCAACCGCTCTAGGGTTAGGCAGGACAGGGGCCCTGGGGGGTTAGCAATGCCACCGGAGCATCGCACCGGGCCCTCATACATGCGGGGTGGTGTGGTGGCATGTCCGAAGAGGCGGCATGGGTCTCCGGGGTTTGGCCCCCCTCACGGACGGCGCCACCGCCGGCACCTGGAGG
>NC_057798.1:100755000-100756474 GCF_018294505.1 Triticum aestivum | reverse complement strand
CGGGGTTTGGCCTCCCTCACGGACGGCGCAACTGCCGGCACCTGGAGGGGGGAAACGGACGCGTCGGGTCTACATGGAGGGGATCTTGCTGTGGGTCTGGCCCGGATGTTGCTCCAAAGTGTTCGTATGGGCTGACCTAACACAACCGGGTGGAGAGGTCCACTGGTCAAATCCCGTCCGTGCAAAGTCAAGCAGCTAGATCCCGTGGTCAAATGCTACAGGGTTAGGCGGGTCGGGGGCCCTGGGGGGTAGCAATGCCACTGTAGCATCGCACCGGGCCCTCATACATGCGGGGTGGTGTGGTGGCATGTCCGAAGAGGCGGCACGCGTCTCCGGGGCGTGGCCCCCCCTAACGGACGGCGATGACACGGTAGTAGCCATTCTGCGGTAACGATGCGGCGTGAATATTATTAAATACTCGGAGCGCGATAAAATCATGAGTTTTTTTTTTTGCACGACGTGTGCACAGATGCTATAGGAACGATAATATTTTTTTCATAAATTTTGGTGATGGAGAAGTATCCGAAAAATCTCCTCTACGCGGATTGCCCTTCGCGCGTCTACGGCTGTGGCCGGCGGCCTCCGGGGGCTAGCATGCCGCCAAATCTTGCGTAGGCAGCCTCTCATGTGTTTGGAAGTGTTGTGGTGGTTGCAAACGCCCGGCACGCTACAGGGCTAAGCGGGACGGGGGCCCTGGGGGTAGCAATGCCACCGGAGCGTCACACCGGGCCCTCATACATGCTTGGGTGGTGTGGTGGCATGTCCGAAGAGGCGGCACGCGTCTCCGGGGTTTGGCCCCCCTCACGGACGGCGCCACCGCCGGCACCTGGAGGGGGGAATCGGATGCGTCGGGTCTACACGGAGGGGATATTGTTGTGGGTCTGGCCCGGATGTGCCCCCCCCCCTCACGGACGGCGATGACACGGTAGTAGACGTTCTGCGGCCATAGCGGATTGCCCTTCGCGCGTCTACGGCTGTGGCCGGCGGCCTCCGGGGATGTAGATGTGGGTCCGCCGCCACCGCCGCCCCCATGCACCCCAGACCCGCGACCAGGCCACGGCCTCGGCGGACGAAGCTGCTCGAGTTCGGCGCCTCCCCTCCCCTCTGTGTGGTTCCGGGAGAGGAGAGGGCCGAGCGGGTAAAAAACATTAAAAATCCATATGAAATAATAATACATAAAAAAGGAAATATATAACTATAAAAAACATTAAAAAAACTATATGAAATAAAAAACATAAAGAAGGAAAAACATGAACAACTAAAAACATTTAAAAAATGAAAAATATGAACTACTAAAAACATTTAAAAAATGAAAAATATAACGATGCCGACGGCAAAGCCGTCGGCATAGCTGCGGCCATAGGGGACTTGTCACGCGGATCAGTGACGTGGCAACTATGCCGACGACAGCCGTCGGCATAGTTTGCCTTATCCCCTCGCATCGACCCTCATCCACTCAATCTCTCCCAGCTCC
>NC_057798.1:100741245-100754576 GCF_018294505.1 Triticum aestivum | reverse complement strand
CCTCGACCCCGGCCCTCCCTGCGTGGAGGCCGCCCCGGCCGGCCAACGGCCTAGCCTGGCCGGCCCCCTGCTGGTCCGACCGGCCGGCCCCTCCGACGACCGCCCCCTGCCGCTCCGGTGGTCGTCCCCTGCCCTGCCCGGCCACCCCCCTGCTCCAGTGGTCGCCCCCTCATCCGTAGGTAAGAATTTTTTTTAACTTTTTTTGTGTAGTAATGTTGTAGATGAATGCATATATATATAGTAATAGATGATTAGATAGATGGATGTTAGATAGATGAATGAAATGAAAGAGAGTATAAATGTGAAAAAAATTAAGTGCACAATGTGAGATAGATAGATGGTAGATGAATGGATATTTGTGTAGTTTTACTATGTTTTTAGATACATACTCAATATTATAGATATATGTATTGTGAAGATGAGATGAGAGGGAAGAGTAAATTTTTTGACACTTGACGAAACATGATTTTTTTTCATAGTTAAAAGTATCAATGCTTAATGTGAGGTGATGACCTAAATTTCTTTCACTCGGTGTAATTAACAGGATTTGTGGTGTTCCATCTTCATGGAGTGATTGTCGACGTTGGAGGTGTTGGTCCACGATCGTCCGTCTCCTTTGATCGACTACATCGGAGGGTGAGCAATAATTCCATGACCTCGTCCACTTTTTTTCCATGTCACTAGATTAAATTTTCACATCAAGTCGCATAACCTAGGTCTCCCGTCCGAAAGGGTTGCATCGATAAATATGCATTCAATTGCATATTTATCATCGCAGCTCTTTCGGATTGTCCAGCGCTTTCCACGGACATCCCGAGGATGTGTAGATTGGGTACGTTGTTCATGCTCTACCCCGTTCCGAGACAGGATTTCGGCGGCGCCTCCCTGTTGTTCTCTGGATGCACATTCTCTCGGCATTTTGCCGAGACGTGTATTTGGAGAACAGCGGGGAGGTGCTGCCGAAATTTTGTCTCGGAATGGGGTAGAGCATGGACAACGTACTCAATCTACACATTCTCGGGTGGGATTAGGACCCATCTTTACCTATTAGAGATGTAGGTGGATTAAATGTCATTTCTCGTCAACCTTGTAAAAAATAAAATATTGATGTGAGTAATTTAAATGAATCCTTAATTTTGTTGTGTGGCTTCCAATAAAGCAGAGATGGCAGATAATCAGTGGATGTATAGTGGGTTTTTCCGTCGGAATCAAGTAACAACAGAGTGGGTCGAGAAAACTGATGTGTTTTTGAAAGAGATATTCCGTAGTCCAATGAGGATGGTGCCAGAATGCCCGTGTGCCAGATGTAAGAGGCGTATTCGCAGAGATAAGAGTGAGATGACTAAGCACCTTCGCACGCATGGATTTATGCCCAACTTTAATATGCTGATAAACTTTGCCCAGCGGGACCGTGGTAGAGAGGATGTGATACTACAACGCGTCGCTGGTTATTAGGACGATGGGGTTAGAGACATGCTAGATGATGTCTTTGCTGCACAGCCGACACCTCCGTCACATTCAGCGAATGAACCGGAGGAGCCGGAGGAAACCGCAAAGGCCTTCCTGGAAATCTTGGCCTCGTCAAAGAAACCTCTCTATGAGGGTGCCAAGCTGTCTGTGCTGGATGCCATCTTGCAACTGATGGCAGTCAAGGCTGAGTACGGCTGTAGCCGAGGTTGCTTCGAAGCATTTCTGGGAGTATGGGCTAACAGCCTACCCGAGGGCCATGAACTGCCGAAAACCATGTACGGTACGAAGAAAATCATGAAGGCGCTCTCGATGGACTATGAGAAAATACATGTTTGTCCAAAGAATTGCCTTTTGTTTAGGCATGAGTATGCGGATGACAAGTACTGTAGGAAGTGCGGTTCCTCTCGGTATATTGAGGTGGTCGATAAGCATGGTCAGAAGCAGCAGCTAAAAATCCCTGTGAAGGTTCTTCGGTATCTTGATTTTATAAAAAGACTGCAGCGCCTTTTCATCACCGAGGAGTCTGCCAAAATGATGAAGTGGCACAAGGAAGGGAAAAGGTACAATCCAAAAAAATTGTACATCCATCAGGAGGTGAAGCATGGAAGTCATTCGATATAGAGTACCCGGAGGAAGCAGCCAAGGCTGGGAATGTCAGAATTGCTATAACAGGTGATGGGTTCAATCCATATGGTATGTCGTCTAATCCATACAGCTATTGGCCCGTATTTGTTATTCCGCTGAATCTCCCTCCCGGCGCCATAATGCAACGCAAGACCATGTTCCTGTCGCTTATAATTCCGGGGCCTGAATATCCGGGGAAGAATTTGAGTGTGTTTATGCAGCCGTTGGTGGATGATTTGCACCATTCTTGGTACTTCCCGAGGTTGACATACGACTGACATCTGCAGAAAAATTTCTTGATGAAAGTTTGGCTACAATATTGCATGCATGACTTTCCCGGTTATGCCTTGTTCTGCGGTTGGTGTACAAGTGGAAAGATGCCTTGCCCAGTGTGCATGCAGGCCTTGATTTTCATTTGGCTGAAGAAGGGTGGCAAGTATGTTGCATTTGACCTGCATCGACAGTTCCTCCCTCCAGACCATCCTGATAGGGAAGACAAGAAGAACTTCACAAAAGGTAAAGTTGTCCATGAAGTAAACGAGATTCCAACGTTTTCTGGTGCGGATGTGCTTGCTCAGCTAAAAGCTCTTAAGCCTGCCGGTGAAGGGAAAGGCAAAGGCAAAGGCAAAGGCAAAGCCACAGGCGAAGACGAGGGCGAGGGCAAAGGAAAAGGAAAAGGTAAAGGGAAATTTTTTGAAGGATATGGTGAGACGCACAACTGGACTCACATTACCCCCTTCACGCAGCTTCCCTATTTTAAGGACCTCAAACTTCCATACAACATAGACGTGATGCACACCGAAAAGAATGTCGCAGAGTCCCTTTTTTGCACGATCCTCAACATTCCTGATAAGACAAAGGATAATGTTAATGCTAGAGTTGATCAACAGAATATTTGTGATAGACCACGTCTACACATGCAGCCTCCCACAGGCAGTCAAAAATCTTGGTTCAAGCCAGATGCTGACTTCGTACTTAAAAAGGATCATAAGATGGAGGTATTCAAGTGGCTGAAACACGTCGTGAAGTTCACCGATGGTTATGCGTCGAATATAAGTAAGGGGGTCAATCTTTCAACGGGCAGAGTTACCGGGCTCAAGAGTCATGACTATCATGTATGGATTGAGCGGATTATGCCGGTGATGGTTCGGGGCTATGTTCCCGAGCGTGTCTGGCGTGTGCTTGCGGAGTTAAGCCATTTCTTCCGCACGCTTTGTGCTAAAGAAGTATGTCCTGAGAAGATAAAAGAAATGCATAAGAAGGCGCCGGAGTTGATATGCAAGCTAGAGAAGATCTTCCCGCCAGGCTTCTTTACTCCGATGACACATCTCATTTTGCACCTCCCGAACGAGGTATTGTTGGGGGGCCCTGTGCAGAATCGTTGGCAGTACGGCCCTGAGAGACAGAACAAGCATCTGAGACAGAAATGTGGAAACAAAGCTAAGATTGAAGCTTCCATAACTAAGGCAGTTATCCTAGAGGAGGTGGCAGACCTCAGGACAGCCTACTATCCGGACCATGTTCCCACGTTGCACAATAAGGTGTCTCGATACAATACAGAAGAACCCAAGTATAAACCCAAGTTTCCTCTATTCATCGGGCAAGGTGGTAGGGCTGGATGCTCGAAACCTTATATCATGCCACGAGATGAGTGGGAGGATGTCATGTTCTATATCTTGCACAACATCAAGGAAGTTGAGGATGAGTGGATGAGGTAATAGCTTAGCACCATTCTTTGAGTCAATTCGTTATGTTCACTTTGCCTAGTTCTTATACCGCTTTTCTTATTGTAGTCGATTCGTTGAAGAAGAATGGACGGGAATGCTGCCTCCTACTGAAGCGGAGGCACTTGCTCTTCTCCGAAAGGGTGCTGATGGAAGGAAAAATTTCATTGCGTGGTTCATGGAGAAAGTAATTTTTCACACTTTCAATTAAACTCATGCACCCTATAATTTCAATTAAACTCATGCACCCTATAATTTCAATTAAACTCATGCACCCTATAATTTCAATTAAACTTGTAGGGAAATGATCCGACCGGATCAATGGATGAAGAATTGAGATGGGTTTCTATGGGTTTTGATCCCATCGTCATGACATGCGAAAAGTATGATGTGAATGGGTATCGCTTCCATACAGAGGAGCACCAGAACAGTCGGCCTGATCCCAAAACCATAAATACCGGAGTCTTCACTGAAGGAGATAATAAAGTAGATTACTACGAAAGGGTAGGAAAAATATACGAGCTTACATTCAAACGTGGCCGCGAACACCTAAGTCTCACTGTGTTCAAATGCCGATGGTTCGACCCCAAAAAGGGTCTGAGACATACGCCTTCTGTTGGTTTAGTTGAAGTTAAACCATCAACCGTCTATGCCGGAGCTGATCTCTTTATCGCCGCTACCCAGGCCACACAAGTATATTATCTGCCTTACCCATGCCAGAAAGAGTACCTAAAGGGTTGGGAAGTTGTGTTCAAGGTGTCGCCGCATGGTAAGCTACCGGACTAGAACGATGATGATTACTACAACATAAACCCCATGACATACGAGGGAGTGTTCTATCAAGAGGAACATGATGACGTGGTCCAAAGCAACGAGGATGATGACTTGGGTTATGTTGACCTGGACCCAAACGACGACGACGCACGGATTGATGGTGAGGCAGTTGTGAATCAAAGAGACATAATTATGCTTGAAAAGTTAAATGAAGACACTGACGATGAGGAAGAGCCTCCACCTTCGTCAGACAACGAAGAAGATATGCGTGATAGTGATGATGAGACCGGTCCACAAATAGATTACAATAGTGATGATTCATATGGGTTCTAGAAAATGTAAGTTCTTTTAATGATCATTACAATAGTATGCTTAATGTGCTCTTCTGGTATTAATGTTTTTCCTGTATGCTTGTTTAATTGATATCCTTACTAATTGTTTATTCTCTTCTCAATGCAGGTTTAATAATCATGGGCAAGTCCAGCGGCGCTAGTTTCCTCAGTAAATTTAAAGGACTTACTCGGAGTGGACGAGCCCACAAGGTTCCCTCCCGACTACGCGAGGATGACACCTCACAGGGAGGTGGAGGGGTCGGGGGAGGAGACCCTAGAGGAGGAGGCGGTGGGGGGAGAGCCCCTAGAGGAGGAGGAGGTGGGGGGAGAGGCAACCGGGGCAAAAAACTCCGGGCCGTGTCTGAAATAGGAGGGTCTTCTTTGATGCCCTCCTATACAGAGGCACCTTCTGAGTCTGAGGAGGAGGAGTATGTTCCTGATGGCGAGGAGGAGGAGACCGAGGAGGAGGGTGAGGAGGAGGAGGCCGAGGAGGAGGGTGAGGAGGAGGAGGCCGAGGAGGAGGGTGAGGAGGAGGCCGAGGAGGGTGGAGGGGAGGTTGATCCCGCGTTGTGGGGTGACTTGCCACCGGGTTCTTCGCAGGGGTGGTTGCGTGGTAATGCCGGACTACCTACACCACCTTCTATCGAGGAGCACAAGTGGCTCATTGAACCTGTGGGGACAGAGTAAGTGCCTCTCAATCATATTTTCAACACATGACAACATTTTCTTATTGTACACATGGCAATCATTTGATTCTTTTGCAGAAATTGGATCCTTCACAGAAAGGGCCGTAAACCGAACGGCCTTATCATTGTCCTGTTGAAGGAGTTTTGGCCTGGCCTATTCTGCCCGCGGCCAGACAGGGACCCGCAGCAGCGGGTTTTGGCCACGAGCTGGGCCCACTACGAGGCTTGCAGCAACGCGGAGTACGGGACGACCGCTAAGGCCGTGATCACCAAATTTTGGGTAAGTTCTCTTCTGAATCACTTGTCTTCAGTTTCGTTCATAGTTTATCATTGAATCACTCAACTCATGCCTTGTTTACTTCTGGTTTTTGCATGATTGCAGCAACTCTATAGAGTTCTTGACGAGCACAAGGCCAGAGCCGACGTGGTCTTGCTTGCGGCTGCGAAGAAGAAAGCTCGTCAGTTGCAGTACGATGTGCGCTGGGTTGCCGTCTCGCAGTACTACCACTACTACCTGCAACAAAAGATGCCCAAAACTCAAGCGCAGAAGCTATGACTTACCTTGAGCAAGGAGCAGTTCATGATGGTAACTATTACTAACTTTTCATTGTTTCAAGCAGTCAACTATATGTTTCATGCTCACATGTCATGCTTCCAAAATTTGCATAGGTTGTTCCTCGTTGGTGCTATGGAAGGCATGACGGATGGGCGAGTTTGGTGGATAGGTGGCTCGGCGCCGATGCAGAGTTTGCTACCAAGAGCATCAAGGCCCGGGCTAACCGTGGAGACGACGGGACACACGGCCAAGGAAACAGGAACCACTGGGGCTTCAAGGCCATGAAGGTATATCTATGTGCATGATGCATTTTTGTTCTTCTTTACGTCATGTTCTTATGTATGGCTGACTTCTATTTGACGTTGTAGGAGGACAAGTTAAAGAGGCCGCTCTCAGACATGGAGTCGTGGAAGCTGGCCCGCGAGCGGAGTCATCGCAAGGAGGGCGAGAGCCAGTACTACGGCAAGACCGAGGAGCATCTAGGGTCTTACATTCATCACTATCAGGAGTTGCATCCGGATGTTCCTGTTGCTGAGGTCGCCCAGTCTCAGATCGACGACACGACGGTGGTGGCCATCCAGGGGAAGAAGAATGGTCGGTATCTGTGTTTCGATGGCTTGATCACTCCTTCGATCTCGTACACATGGCTTCGGGCTAGCAACCCGAGCCAGTTAGAGAGTACGGGGCGTTCACAGACTCCCTTAGCCCGCCAGCATGTTGTAAGTACTTCCTCTTTATCTTTTTCTATCTTGCATTCTCAGTTTATTTTCAGCATTGCTCACTTAGAAACAACCTAAATTATGTAGGCATATAAGGAGTTTGTCGAGCATAGGAATCTCGAGGTGCGGGAGTACTTGAAACGAGTGAAGGCAAACGATGATTACAACCGTCAGATGATGACGGTTAGTTTTGCCCTCTTAAAACCAACCTAAATTTTTGCACTTTCATTCCTTCTGATCTTCTAGTTTGCTTGTTTAACTAACATTCAGGCTATGTTGGCGTCTTGGACTAACCGCACGGATCCACCACAAATGGGACCCCCACCACCACCTGCGGGAGAACCCCCACACGTGCCCATGTTCGATGAATGGGTGGCACTACGCAGTGATGGTCCGGTTAGTACATTTGCCTAACTACTAGCAGACTAGTTCTCGTTCATGAAACACTATCATATCATATTTACCGTTAGAATCTTTTCTGAAACATGTAGGGGACCGGTGGCTCGACTCCTGCTCCGTCGACCCCAGTCACTCCGATCTGGCAGAGTGGTGGTGGTCGCGATGGCGGTTTTGGCGGAGGTGGTGGTGGTGGTTTTGGCGGAGGTGGTGGTGGTGGTTTTGGCGGAGGTGGTGGTTTTGGCGGGGGTGCTCTTGCTTGATGATTCCGTGCAGGTGGCCATCGTGCCATGCCTTTCATATTCCTACTTTTATCATATTTCATGTCTTGCACTACTTTTATGTTCATGAACTTCCATCGGTGATGATCTTTAGATGATGTGATGAACTTGAGTATGTTTAGATGATGATGGTGAACTTGAGTATGTTTAGATGAACTTGAGTATGTTCACATGATGAATTGTCATATTTCTGCATAATTTCATATTGTTCTGTTTTGAAATGCTGTCAAATGAATTGGAAAAGAGAAAACAGGGAAAAAAAAACTATGCCTACGGCAAAGCCGTCAGCATATATACACCTAAGCCGAGCTACCAGGGAGTTACCAGGAGCTGCCACGTGGCAGAGATATGCCTACGGCAAAGCCGTCGGCATAGATTTCCATCTATGCCGACGGCTTTGCCGTAGGCATAGCCCTGCCGCCAGGAGAAGCCGGGGGACGACACGTGGCGCAGGTATGCTGACGACTAGGCTGTCGGCATAGATTTCCATCTATGCCGACGGCCGAGCCGTCGGCATACATGCGCCACGTGTCGTCCCCTGAATCGCCAGCGCTGTTGACGGCGCCGTCCGTTGCCGTCAGACGGAAAACAACGCCGATGGCTAAACTATGCCGACGGCTCTCCCACGGCCGTCGGCATATGCTCCTATGTCGACGGCTATACTACGCCGACGGTCTGACACATCTACGCTGACGTGATCTACGCCGACGGGGATATGCCGATGGCAGCCGTAGGCATAGATCTATGCCGACGGCAATGGACCTATGCCGACGGCCCTGGGCCGTAGGCATAGCCCGCGAGTCCGGTGGTGTTTGGATTTTTGCCCCAAGGATGCCCATTCAAAAATACCAGGATCAAGAGTTATGCTACTTTAGCTTTTGCAGGACCCACATGTGATAATTGTGGTTAAAATGCCCAAAGAGACTGATCAGTGTTTTTTGTAAAAGATTAGGCAAAGAATCAGTGGTTCTGGCCCAAATTCATAAACTGGTGTTTTGTGCGAACCTTGGCAACAATATGGTGGTTTCTTTTGCAATTCACTCGAGTTGGGCAGCTATCTACGTAGTGCAAAACATTCAAGACAAATCCGTTGTTGGATCGTGAGCCAAGAAAAGAGCTTGACTTTTGATGGAGTCCAAGCCTTTCATATCATGGGATCCATCGGGGAAAGAGTCATCGCAAGAAATTGTGCTTATATATGCGCTGGACGCCCAATAGATCTCATCATTAGAGTGCTTCCAGAGAATGTCATCCTCCACAAGTTCATCAAGAGGGAAATCATGCACAAGCATCCAAAGAGTAAAAACTCCCATATGTGGGCAGCGGAGACGATAGTGCTTTATTTGATCATGAGGATCCAAGCGTTATCTTTAAGGGCTTCAAGCATCTTTCAATTCTTCCTTCTCAAGGCTTCAAAGATGTGGTGCGATGTCCTTAGGCTTATTCCCAACGAGCCATAGGGAGTCCCAATATGGTGTCTTTGCGCCATGGCTCACGGTGATAGTGGTGGAAGCATATAAAAATATGGGTCCTCCTCAGTGCACGGATTTTCATGCCCCACACACAGTTTGTTGGGCTCTTTTCATTCATACCATGGCCAATGAAGGCGCAAAGCTCTTACAAATTTGTCAGTGTTTAGGACGCCAAGGCCACCGTACTCACTGGGGCGGCATACAATCTCCCAGCTGACATTGCGCTTGGCGCTGATCGTCTTGTTGGAGCCGGACCAAAGAAAAGCCCGGTCAATTTTGTTGAGGTTTTGGACCGTGCTCGGCGGGACGATGAGAGGCGTGATGGAGTACACCGCTTCGGAGGACACGACCGACTTAACAAGCAAAGTTCGACCAATGTTAGTTACAGTTTCTGGAAAAAAAAATACAGACGGTGGATGCCGCCTCAATCTTCCGGTGTCCATCTCCCCCTATGCTTCAAGAAGCCAGGCTCACCTCTCAGCGTCCCAGCTGCGGAATTGTCTCGTGTTGGCCGAAGGCGACGGGAGCGCAAGATGACTGCGCACCGGTCAAAACGAGGGTGAATCGCCTTGGAACAACGCACACATGGCTCCAGGCGTCCCTACTATACTATTCGTACGTACGTAAGGCCAAACGGTTGGTGTCCACGCACACATGGCTCCAGGCGTCCGTGAGCATGGAAGTGATGAAAAAAGAGAGATCGTTCAATGTTTTGCATATATCTGCGCGATAAACTCCAAGAGAGATCGCTCAAGTTGGCCAGGTTGGTGTTGGCGGTAGCGACTCAAGCTGGAAGCTGCCGCAGCCTAAGCCTTGGATGCATGCGCGACCCTTCCTTCCAAATAAGCTTGTCGATCGATGCCAATATGCCATGTACCTAGCAGATTGCGGGGTACCCGATCGAACGGCTAGCTATATCGACGTCCTTCGAGCTACCTAGAGACTAACGTTGGACTAATGGGACGTAAATATTGGAAGCTCTATCCCTAGTGGGAGACCGTGGGCGATCTGGATATGCACGTGAGCTGAATCTTTGGCTATAAATATGCATGCGATACACTACTCTCTTTCACAAGCCACCAAGTCACCACCACTCCAATAAGAAGTGCAGGTAGCTAACCATGGCCGCCTCTGCGTCCTGCATTTCTCTAGTGGTGCTCGTGGCTCTGGCCACGGCGGCGGCGGGGCAGCTGTCGCCGACGTTCTACGATACGTCGTGCCCCAGGGCTCTGGCCACCATCAAGAGCGGCGTCATGGCCGCCGTGAGCAGCGACCCTCGGATGGGCGCGTCACTGCTCCGGCTGCACTTCCACGACTGCTTCGTCCAAGTAAGTTGGCCACATGCATGCATGGCCTGATAGCCGTCACGTACCCGGTCTTCTATTCTGTTTTGCTTGCTGAATGCTGAACACTATACGTATGTGATGTGCAGGGCTGCGACGCGTCTGTTCTGCTGTCTGGCATGGAACAAAACGCTATCCCGAACGCGGGGTCGCTGAGGGGCTTCGGCGTCATCGACAGCATCAAGACGCAGATCGAGGCCATCTGCAATCAGACCGTCTCTTGCGCTGACATCCTCACCGTCGCCGCCCGCGACTCCGTCGTCGCTGTAAGAATATCATCTTACGATCATGTAGATCATCGACTGGATGCTCGGCATCTTTTACACCATCGTTAACCGTTTGTTTGCCTTTTGTTTGAATTCTTCGCGTGCAGCTCGGGGGGCCATCATGGACCGTCCCTTTGGGGAGAAGAGATTCCATAGATGCAAACGAGGCGGAGGCAAACAGCGACCTTCCAGGCTTTAATTCTAGCCGCTCAGAGCTCGAGGCGGCATTCCTCAGGAAGGGCGGCCTCAATACGGTCGACATGGTGGCCCTATCGGGCGCGCACACCATCGGCCAGGCGCAGTGCTCAACCTTCCGGGCTCGGATCTACGGCGGTGACACCAACATCAACGCGGCCTATGCGGCGTCGCTTAGGGCCAACTGCCCCCAAACAGTCGGCTCCGGTGACGGCAGCCTGGCGAACCTGGACACGACGACTCCCAACGCGTTCGACAACGCCTACTACACCAACCTCATGTCACAGAGGGGGCTCCTGCACTCGGACCAGGTGCTGTTCAACAACGACACCACTGACAACACTGTCCGGAACTTCGCTTCGAACCCAGCGGCGTTCAGCAACGCCTTCACGACGGCCATGATCAAGATGGGCAACATCGCGCCGAAGACCGGGACGCAGGGCCAGATCAGGCTCAGCTGCTCCAGGGTGAACTCATAATTGACAAACGAGTTACTGCCTACTAGTCAGCAGCACACGTGAATGAATAAGGCCACAGAACCAGTGGCCAATATAAATACCAGCTCTTTGGAAACTTGTATTTTATGTACGAGCAGCAGCAAATCATGCATGCATGTACATATATATGTAAGGATCACATTCCCACTTTCTCATGCAAAGGCATGGAGAATTGTTATCGATCCTACTTATACTACTTCCTCTGTCCAGATGCATAGGGCATCTAATGATTTTCATATGAAAAAAAATTATGCAAAGAAATTATCCAATTCTGATGCATGCTCTCGTGAAGGTTATCTCTGAGGTTTAGGTTTCTAGTCGAAAACAGTCTCGGGTGAATGACGAGTTTCATACTTCTATTTGGATAGTGGGTTCGGGTATGTTTTCACCGATCGCTTTGCTCGAAGAAGAAGGATCACCATGAAGTTGTATCACGTCGACAGACCGTTTGTCGACACGGTTCTAGGTTGACAAATTGTGATCGGGGATACATCCCTTGAAGTGGCTACGCCACACTCAACGTGCAGTCGTCACCGAATACGGTCAAAACAATAACGTTATGTGACTCTCACAAGCATACGTCAACCCGTTACATTGCTGCCATATACGTCCATTGTTAAAAATGCTAATTGTGACGCTTGCTAGCATTTTGGCAACTAAGTCAGATCAACGCAAATATCCACCCCCAGTTTACGTTGTTTTTCACCAGAACAACACCGAGGCATCATGGAACACCTGTTATGAAAGACGACCCTACCTCATCACATCTCCTCACCCTCCTCAATGTCAGTCTCTCCTGCCACTTGTAGCCTTTCCTTAGTGTCTTGTGGAGGCCAATGCACCATGAGAGGTCATGGGCAGATATCAAAGTTGAGGAGGGTAACATAGGCCAAAATATATGTTGGAAATATGTCGAGGCAATAATAAAATTGTTATTATTATATTTCAGTTTTCATGATTAAGTTTATACTTTTATAATATGATTGCATTAGCTCTTAAAATATTTCATAGCCTCAGTATGAAGTCATGTGTGATTGAATGCCGTGTTCCAACGGACCCTAACGGGGAAAATGGACAGCTTGACTCCGCTTGGTTGATGGGGGACAAATTATCGCAGGACCCAAACGTCTTTCGCTGGAAACTCCATTCGCCAAGGGCATTTTCTGTAAAATCTGTGTATGCATCATATCTTCTATACTTAAATTGCTAGCCCTCACTAACATATTTCTCTCAATATGCAACTATGCCAACTCATCATTCAACATGCATGGAGAAAGGCCCACCACAACATGCAACCATGCATAATAAAAATACACATCAACATGCAAACATGCATGAGAATTGAAATTCTATTATGATAGTTATATATGTTATACAATAACCAAACACCAAAAAATCATATTTATTTTCAGTTTTAGATCATATTATTGTTACTCTACATATTCATGTTCCATAGAACCAATTCTTGCTGAATAATTTGCCCAAAAGAAAATCTGCAACAACTTGCGGGGTATCATCTAGTATACGCAACTAGTTGATTCCCACTATCTCAATTCTCTCGACATGCACACATACCACCACCTCACCACACATGCCATATCATCATCCCACTAATTATTTATCTTAACATGCAGGAAAAATGCTACTTATATTCTCTCTCATCATGCACACATCTCAACTCTCCACACATGACACATCATCAATCACACTACTTATATTTCTCTCAACATGCATGCGAAATACTACTTTTATATATATATATATATATATATATATATATATATATATATATATGAATGATAGAGCTATTTTGTAACTAGTAACAGAATAATATTCTGTTACTATCGGCTCTATATAGGAGCGATCGGACTAATCTAAAACTAATAGACCCCAACCCGATCCCCCTATCATCGCCACGACCACGGGCGCCACCGCGGACCACCTCCCCCAGCGTGCCTCCGCCAGACCCCTCCCCCACGCGCCTCCGCCGCCCCCT
>NC_057798.1:100738820-100740862 GCF_018294505.1 Triticum aestivum | reverse complement strand
CCCCCTCCCCCAGTGCGCCGCAGCCGCCCCCTCCCCAGCGCCGGCGCACCGCATCCCTAGCGACCTGCAACCCCGGCGCGTCGCATCCTGGGCGACCCCATGCCCCAGCGCGCCCCATCCCCGGTGCATCCGATCCCCATCCGCCACCGTCTCTCCTCCGGCCCGGCGAGACCAGCACTGCCCTTGACTCTGCAACACATCTCCGCTCCCATCGCATCTCAGGTCAGCACCGTAGGCCTCCCTCCTTCTGTCGTTCCTCCCAGCCCCCTCTTCTCTTCGAGGTGCTCCGCTCGCTGCCTCGTACTTGACCTTCCTGCTCCTCCACCCCTTCACTGCTGCTCCCTCCTGCTGTCCTCACCCACAAGCTAGTCAACTGGAAGATCTACATGTCATCAGTCCAACTTCTTGCCCCGCCGCCGGTCACTCAAAATGTGAGTTGCAGTACAACTTGAGCTCAATGAGAGGGTGATAAATTTAAGAAGAATCAGGGTCGTATGTGTGTTGTGTCATTGATCTTTCTCTGAACAATGCTTTCTCTGCCATGGACGGGTGCCTTCTTTGTAGATAAGGGCATATGACACTCTGTTCTCTGAAGGTGCTTGTTGATATGCCAATGAGAACATGTATATTTTTCTGCAGGTTCTCTTGTTGATTTATGAGGTATACCACAAGTTCTATTTTTACAGAAGTTGAACTACAGGATATGAAGTTTGATGGATGCAGAGGTTCTTTTGACCTTGAAATTTATATGAGTTCAGCTTTTACTTGATTTTCAGTTCAAAAATTGCATTCTTTTCAGTAAATCAACTTTAATATGCAGAACATCAAGGAAATCTTGAAAATTATATGTGCACTCTGTCTTTTTCTTATGCTTACAAGTATTCTACACACATACTGTTATGCATAAGTTCAGGTCGCATGTGGAGTTTCAGATATATGCAATTGAATTAGAGCACCATGCTCTCACCCATGTAATTTGCAGGGAAAACATAATAAGTTCTAAGAACATAAATACAGAAGTTCATATTTTGAAACAAATGAAGTATTTGGGAACTAAAATGAAGTATTTCAAAGTACAGAACTTCTATTTAGGTTTCTTTTGTGTACTTCTAATGTTACTATGCATGAACTTGTCGTTATGTTTACATGTTTTACATGATTATTATGGTCATTTCGACCTTCACAAATTTCATTTTCTTTTTTTTCCGTTCATCTTACAGGTCGAAGGAGCTCCCTTTAGTTCAATGGATGCAACAAAATAATCCATGTTGCCTACTAGAACTTGCGTGTGTGTTGTGGCGTGTGTGCTGGTGCATGCCTGTTGCCTAATGCGGCGTGCGAGCATGTACACAAATTGAACTGAATGATCTCCAGTAAGTGAAATCAATGATCTCCTGTATCTAAACGACAGGGGATATGCATCATGTACAAAAAATGGTAGGATCTTGAGGTGTTGCTGCTACTTCTTTCTTCTCATGCCCTACTGTTGCTCCATTCGAATCCATGCTACTTATATGAAAATAATTGATGGTCTAGGTGCTTGTTGAAATGCTTATGAGAACCAATTTTTGTTGTTTGGTATTTGGTATAATAGCGCAAAGAAAGGATGCCCTATGATGCCTCTTGCCGAATAGATTTATTAGAAGTTCCATTTTTCCAGCAAGTGTATGGTCAGATTCTCTTGAAAAATTGTTATAAAAGACACAAGTGATGCAGCGGTGCCGCCACACCTCTGGTTTCTCGTTGGTATATTTTCCATATGATCTGCAGCAGTTCTTCAGTGTGTGATTCGACAAAAAGACCATCAGTTCAACTACTAAATTACCAAAATATTTTTTTGGTTTAGTTCAGTTACTAAGTTTAGTTCAGTACAATTCTTTTATAGTTACAGATTAGTTCAATAGTTATAGTTTTGGTTTAATTTAGGTTAGTTCAATTACAAGCTGGTGTTTAGTTCCTGATGTAGTATTTTTTAGACCATCCTATAATATTTCCTCTCAATTTTTGTTAGCAGATTTGATGCGTAGAAACATCATCTCCAC
>NC_057798.1:100719955-100738518 GCF_018294505.1 Triticum aestivum | reverse complement strand
GCACCACCTGAATCCAACGAGGCTAGGTCACACCGGCCCCGCATCCGCCCACTTCCAATGAGGCTGCGTCACTCACCGGCGCACCTCTGCCTCGCCGTGGGCAATGGATGCTCCTCTGTAGGTCAACCTCCTAGTAGAGGGTAGTTCTATGCTCCATGTCGTGCTACGTCCAGCGGTCCCTCAAGCTCCACAAGAACTTCTTTCTTGTTGCGTCTGCACCTCCGGAAAAGGTACTAATTCGAACACTGAAGTTGGTTCTTCAAGGTTAAACTGAAATTATTACTTGAGTGAAGAACTGCATGAAAGTATAGCATAAACGTAGGAGCTTTGATTTACAAAAAGGTAAGGCACCACCACCAGCCCGTCCACCATGGTTGCTGGCTGCCGTGCAAGTTGAGCGCTGATGGTAGTCCTCTGTGTGCATCAAATAAATAGATGTGTTGTTCTGCTAATTGAGTAGTTGGGAAGATGTGAAAAGTACATGCTCTTTAGGTGTTGTCACTATTCCTGTGAGCACAAGTTTTAAAAAATGTTTACTTTGTGCTCTTGCATATGTTTTTGGGCAGTACAAACACATCGCCATAGTGAGTATAGATGCAACACCTTGGGAAGTACTAACATTGCCGCGCTGGGCTTTCCGTGTGCAGGGTCCACTGGGTTCTGTCCTGAGAGAAGCATCACCGGCTGGGAGAGTTCAATGATCTGAACTAGGAAAGTTCAACGTGGAAATTTGCTACAGATTTCAGTACTTGAGAATTTTGTGTGTGTTTTGCATTTTAGGTGACAGAACCAGTGAGTCCTACTACCGGTGTAGGCCAAGTTCAAGGACTTTGCTGCCGACAAGTAATGACAGTTATCCAGCGACACCAGAAACAAAAATTAAATGTTCTTGTGCGGAGGATCCCTCGAATTCACCTCCTCTCGTTCTTTATCAACAAATGATTTTCACTATCTGCAGCAAATTATAGTATGAGAGTGGGAGTTTTATGTTGTACTCTCTGCCTGCACAATGCATTTTGTAGTGTTAGTAGTTGTAGAGATATGTTTGTGTTAAAAAATGGTTTTATATATTTTGTGGTGTCGGTACTTTAGTAGAACATTAGTTCAAATCTTCAAATTTTATATAGTTCAAGTACATAAGGAACATAAGGAACTTTAGTTAGTTTCTTGAATTTCGACTCCTTCAGTTTTTGTTCTTAACCAGTTTTTGTTCAAGTATATAAGGACCGACGCCCTTAGTTTCAAAAAGGAGCTCCCTTAGTTTCAGTAGATGTGGACATTGGTAAAATCTAAAGTTCAACTATTCTGATGGGGCACTTCATAAAGCAAAGAAAAAAGAAAGCAGAGCAAAAGTGAAGAAAAAGAAAAAGAAAACCAAAGTGGTCCTGAGAAGAAAATGCCTACTGTCCAGTAATACATTCTCTCGATAGTCTATGGTTATTTGTTCATGAGAATAAGAGAACAGTGGTACAATACATATTGCGTGATCACATGAGCTGTTCATATAAAAAAAATGCCTCGGTTTGTGTAACATCAGTTCTAACTTTTATAGCTTGATAAATGATTAAAAGTCAATCTGAATTCATTTTGATCCATTCTCTTGTGATTTTAGGCTGAACTCCAATACTTGCATCCGCCACCCCAACGCTGACGTGTTCCCTCAGTCCTCTCTCGACAAATCCAATAGTACAGGTTCTCGCCAGGTAAAACAAAGTAAAAATTTGAAAATGTCATTAAAGACACTTGGAAGTACAAATGTAAAAAATAAAGAAGTTCTGATTCTCGCCAGGTAGGAAGTTTTGGAGAAGAAAACATAAGTTTTTAGAAGAAGGAACGGTAAAAATGTAAGTCCGTTCAACTATATAAACCAAAGTGATGACATTGACAGTAAGGATAAGGATGAGAAACAAAATTAAAAACTAAAACTAAAAGAACATTGAGTGATTATTTTTTGAGAAGTACAAACTCTCTAGTACCATAAGGACCATAAATTAAAAATTAAGAATTGCGTCAGTTCTGACTCAAGGGGACAAATTTGCAAAAAAAATCATACCAGTAAAGGTTCAAAGGAAAAAGCAACTTAACAAATGGAAAAGCGACAATGGATTTATATTATGTTAATCACCGATGTGCTCTTGTTTGTCAGTTCATGTGTGCTCTTGTTATAAGGTCATGCGCCAACTTGTTATCGATTTTGTGTGTGTGTGTGTGTGAGTTCGTAAACCAAGTGTAGCTGCTGCGGAAAAAATGCATGGATGTGCTGCCCTCAGTTCTCTCTCGACAAATCCATCAATGCAGGTTCTCTGGTGCGCCAAGTATTGCCGGCGGCGATGCTTGCATCATGGCCCATTAAGGAGATGCAATTTTCCTGGTTTTCACAGATAACATGGATTTTAGTTCAGCTACAGAAACCACACAGGTTCAATGATGATGATACCATAAGTTTGGACAAGAAAACAAATGAGAATTAAAACATAAAATTTTAAATTCTACAAGTTCAAGTGCTCATCCACATATGGTAATTCAAGTTGGTAAAAGTTTAAAATGGTAAAAAGTTCAAGTTGCAAAACAAGAGAAATCTAGAACATTCGTTGCAAAAAAAATTGACTTCAAAAAAAGAAACACACAAAAAAATTGGCAAAAAAATAACATTCAGTTCAACAATAAAAACAATGCAAGTTCGGGGCTAGGATACAGTAAACCGTTAAAAACTTACGAGAAAAATATTACCCAAAAAACAGAGCAAAGTCTAGTTAGTGAAAACACCCTTAGTACAAACTCATGCAAACATCAGTACAAGTACCTTTTTTCGGAACCATTCAAAATTACTCTACAGAAAATAGCTCAATACAAACATACACATATATCAGTATGACTACTTTGTTTTTCAGACGAAAAACAGCAGGATTCGTCATGCCATATTCCAAATTACTTTTAGACGGTTGCGAAGTAGAGAAAAGGTTCAACATGACTAAGTTTTGCATTTTTGATAGCTATCCAACGGTATATTATTTGCCCCATTTTGATAATTTAAAAAAAATCACATTCAAAATCAAATTTGACCATGTTCGAATTCGTTTTTAAAACGTAAGGAATTAGAAAAACATTTCTATACAGAAAAGTTGCTTATTTTTTATAGCTTTCCAACACCATTTCATTTGCGTCAATCCGACAAACCGTTTGCAAAAAAAGTGAAATACGTTTCGCCCAGAATTTCATTGTTTTTTAAATTACTTTTAAATTGTATATAATTTGAAAAAACAGTAGATATATGAAAGATGTGGATTTTTACCAGCTTTCCAACGCCATCTTATTTGCTCAATTCCGACAAACTGTTTGAAAATTGAGTCCAAAAAACGATTCATGTTTTTGGTTTTGAAAAAAACAGTTTTTTCAAAACTGCTCTTAAACCGTGATGATTTTGCAAAAAATTCCTATATATTTGTAATGTAGATGTCCAGAGCTTTCTAACGATATATTACACGTCCCCATTTCGACGAAAAGACTATCAGTTCGACGAGATGAAAATTATCAGTACAACCGCCTGAAACCGTCAATTCAAGTAAGGTAATAAAATAATATTCTGTTTCGCGAAACAAAATAGCCCATATATATAATCAAATGAGTACATGTATCATAGTTATTTTAAATTTCATAAAAAATATTGCAAGAATTCTCCGCAACAACGCGCAGGGTATTATCTAGTATATCATGAATGAAGGCCTGAATTGTACAGTCTTGTTAAAATCAAGATATCCACGTGGTATGGACAAAGAGTGGTAGTCTTAACGAAAGACAACTTCAAAGCGTGGATGGACAGATATTGCCCTTTGTGATCACAATGAATTAATTCGACACTTGCTCCTCTCTTACACACTTGAAATGCTTTTTTCTAGAGAAGAGGCGATGGCCGAGCCTTGGGCTCGAACCTAGCCCGGCTTTGAATTAACAAAGCCATCAACCGGCCACGATTACACCACTTACAAGAAAGGAAAACAGGGAACGACAAAGATACGGAGTGCTACAACAGCTCATAGCCAACCAACAATACAGGCAAGCGAAAGATACAAGAAGGAGCTCAGCCTGAATTACCACAGCCTAACATCTAGAACAGCAGCTAGCTCGGCCACAGGAGAGAATCAACCAGCAGCACCAGCAACGGTGGCCATCGCCACATCGCCTACTCCGGCAGAACCTGCTAGCAAGCCATCTGATTCCCCCTCCAAAGAGGACCACAATCTTCTCGCCCTGGCTCGAAGGGCGTCGTACCGTCGGGAGGTAGGAAGCTCACCGAGAGCCGCATGAACAAAACCAACAGAGCACCTTAGGCAAGAGGAACCAGAGCTCAAACCACAGCCGCAGCGCTCCCACGACCTCGCCACAAGCACAGCCAACCGCACATCCAAACACGAGCTGAAGAAAAATACTGCACAACGAAGACCGGCGGAAGAAGATGCACAGAAAGCCGCCACCAACCGCAACCAAACCTGCAGCAAACGCCAACCTTGCTTCCATGCACCCCGGATGGTGCCTCCAGGAAGGGATGCGACGACAGAACGCCGCCACCGTCCTCAAGGGGAGCTGGAGCTTTCGCCACAAGAATGCAAGACGACGGGAGGGAGGGGACCTCGACAAGGCCTCCAAGAAGGTAGCCGACGCCAATCCATGGCGTCGCCATTGTCCTGGCCGCCGCCGATGACCAAGGGTTTCCCCCGGTCCCGCTCCACACTCCGACCACAAGGCCACAAGAATGACTAGAGGGGCGCAATCTAGCAGGTAGGAACGGAGGTCTTCGTAAGAAGCAGGAGAGCCGACCGGCGGGGCACCCCTCCATTGCAGAACTCGTCCACCGCAACCCCGCCGCCCGCACGGCCGGAGTCATGGATTAGCACCCACGGCCGCCGCTCACCGCAGAGTCGACGGCGTCCACACAGCCCGGGGCCGCCGACCCGGCATCCACCCACCACGCACATCACCTCCACCGCCAGCAAGAATCCCCGCCACAATCACCTGGGGCATCACCAACCACCGAACACCACCCAAAAGAAAGGAGCGCGTCTGCGGCGTCCCCACAGGCCAGATTCGGCCGGAATCGAAGGCCAGCAGCCGCCCGAGCACCGGATCCGGCGACACAGGGACAGTTGCGGCAAGCCTGAGCAGGAGCAGGGTCGCCTCCCTGGCCCACGGCGGGGAGCCGGATCGAGCAGAATGCCGCCACGGGGACCACCGCAGGCTCCGGATCCGGCGAACGGGCGGCGCCAGGAGCAGCCGACGGGATCCAACACGGCCAGAGACGGGGGAACGCCACCGCAGAAAAGGGGATCGGGGCGAGGTCGACGACCAGGGAGCATGCATGGGGGGATTGGCCAGAGCAGAAGGCGCGAGGGGACGCCCCGCCGCCGCCCAGCACCGCGCGGGCCAGGCCCGGTGACGGCCGCCGGCGGCGGCGGGGGAGGGAAGAGCAGGGAGAAGGGCCTTGACGAGGCGGCTAGGGTTTCGCCCCCGAGTCGCCCAGAGAGGACGACGCGGGGGTCGGGGTGGGGGAGGAGGGGCGGGCGCACACAGGATACCTTTTTTGATATCGCCTCACACTTGAAATGCCCCTCCAGTGAGCCATCCATATTGCTTTCAATCTACCACGGCCAACATCAATAACGAATATGTTTGGTAATTTGTTGAAAGAAATTCATCCTCGGCTCAAAGTGCACATCCGTGTTGGAGTGTGTGTTTTTCTTTTGGCAATATGGAGATGTAAATGATCATTTTTTAACTAGGCAAAAGTTTCAAAACAAATTGCAAGTCATCTTAAGAGCCATCAGTTTTTGGGTCAGTACAAGGTTCTCTCTCCAGGATGTGGATGCGTGGGAGTCCACGGCTTTGGGTGCACCTGTTGGGAGATTATCGTCAGGGCTTTATTCGTCCGTTTTGGGTGACGGTCCGGTGTAATACTTTCTGTTTTCATTGTTCTAGCTCGGCCCATGTATTTGAACTTTTCTCCTGTTTCGTACTTTGTTCTAATATTATGGGTGTTGGCCAGGGGGATTTTTCCTCCTTTTCAGGGAGAAAAAAGATGAAGCGGCAATAGTTCATAGGGTCTGTCTAAATCTCAGTCGACTGAGACTTCGCGAAGTCTAAGTCAGATGACGTCATATATAAACTGATCGCACGTAACTCCGTTCGCTTGCCTGGAGTTCTGTTTCCCCCTGTTCGTTATGTGTTGGCCTGCGTCGGCCTGCGTTGGCTCACACGTGGGCTGCTGCTGGGCTGTATTGACATCATCTATTCGTTGTGCCTTTGTTTTTTTTTATTTGTGCTTTTTACTGGAATTGCTAGAACATTGTCCCGTTGGGTGTACTATGCAGCACAGTGTAGCTTTTATTTTTTACGCTAGAGTTGCTAATACTCTGTTTCTTCTTTTCGTGTCATCTTGCTATTTTTGTTCTTTATTTATCATTTCATTCAAAAACTATTTTGTATTTTTAAATGATAAAGAAATCTTCAATGTAACAAAGAAAAATAAAGAAATGAAAAGAAGAAGACAATTTAATTGTCTGTAACCGACGGATAAGCAACTATATGTGGCCGACTAGTGTGCAAATGAGTATAAATATTAGGCTGTATTTAGGCTGTCAAATATATCGGTGTATGTGTCATCTCTCCCAGCCGATATGCACTGTAGTGTGCCTCAAACAAATATAATACATACAAAAAGTGTAGTTGTTCTAAAAAAAGTGTAGTGTGTTTGTATTTCTTTGAGCACACATTTTTGACACAAAAAAGGAAAATAAATTAAGAAACTATGTGCAGCCCATGTGTGTGCATAACACAAATCCAAAACGCAAAAATAAATAGAAAGAAAAATAGAAAGTACAAAATCAAAAATGAAAAAGTGAAAAATAAATTCACATACTGGGACACCCAAGCTCCTAGGCCCTCCCCCCGCCCGCACCCAAGTTAGAGAGACATACAGTTGCATGACTACAGTTGGACGTAGTTGCGATCAGGTGCGACGCTTGCAGTTGCGGGGATGTTCTCGGGCTTGCAATTGGCCCACCCATCTACCGGCGCCCCCTTCCACAGAACAAAAAAGCCCAATTGCGGTCGGGCTAGAAGACATGCAGTTGCGGTCGGGTGCGACACTTGCAGTTGCATGTCTAGTGTCGGACATGCAACTGACCCACCCCCTCTCTCGCCGCCCCCTCCGACAAAACAAAGGTCCAGTTGCAACCATATTCACTACTAGATATTTCATTATAACCGAGGGTCCAATCACCGTCGGATATTTTTGATCACCGTCAACTATTACTAAAACCGACGGTACACCGTCGGCCATCTCCCGTCGGCCTTGCTCCGTCGGCCATTACAGTAATGGTCGACAGTACAGTCGGGTAATATTGTCACCTACGGTAGTAAGCCGACGGTGAGCCGTCGGGCATGTTATTGTGACCAGCTGGCTCATCTTAGCCCGACGACATTTATAGCCGACGGTTCCTTGTCGAGCATTTACTCTCCGACGGTTATTGCTTCCCGTCGGTTTTCAAAGTAGTCGACGGTACATTTGTCCCGCTGGACTTATTTATGACCGTGAGGAGAACCAAACCGTCAGCTCATTAGATGGTCGACAGTGTATACGGCCTTTCAGGAAACCTGTTAGCCGAGGGTGAGCGAACACCGCCAGAAAACCTGTTAGTCAAGGGTGAGCAAACACCGTCAATTTATAAATTCACCAACAGTCTGAAGTCCCCATTGGCATTCTCTATAACCGAGACATATTTTCCTCCATAGGTCATTACTCACCCCTCGTATATTTCTTTCACCAAGGGGTGTTTCATTCCATCTCATACACAAGCACAAGGTATTGAGTTGCATCCAAATTGCATTAACCATAATTATCAAATGTCGAATGCAGAACAAAATAGTAACTGAGATAGGCCACATTTTGCATAAGATAAATTGTCCACTAAGACAAATTTGTCCATAAGATAATAAAGTGTTTCAAATATCTAACACAACTACATTTTGACATGACTTGAACATCATTAGATTTTATAGCCAATCATCATCATCGCCATCGCCACCGCCATAGCCATAGACATAGTCATCCTCATCTCCATAGTCATCATATTCCCCATCACCATAGTGATCATAGTGCTCATCACCATACAGATCACCCTCGCCATAGTTACCATATCCCCCATTGCCATAGTCGTCGTCCTCATCATCATTTCCATGACTCGTACTGCCTCCAGTCCTGCTTCCCATTCCCTAAGTAATGACAAGACTAGTTGTCAGTATAATGTAGCTGAAATTTAAGTGACCTACAGGGATCAAACTTAATTGTTCTAATTGATAGGTTATCTGCGAACTGCTATATGACAGCATGATTATCCAACAATATGATGCCTATTCACCTTTCGTTCCTTCACATGAAATTTTCAGAGGAAACATGAATCAGCAGGAACACATTCCATACACATTTACCAAGTACTATGCATATCTATCTGCAACCCCATTATCAACAGTGTTTACATTTCGCAGTCACATGACAAAGCCGAATTACTAAACTAACAGACCGCTATTGGCTAGTTTGGGCATATAGTAAACTAATTAAGAATGGCATGTACAAAGAGCATAAACTAGCAGCATGTGCCCCAAGGTGAAATAATATTTGCATGTATATGTATTATAATTGAAATGCATATGTACAGAGGCTTTATCGAACATGGTACAATGCTTAGATAAAGTAAGAGTATCCGTAAGAAAAATATTCCGGATGGTTAGCCTAAATGCTTTCATGTCTACTAATTCGTTCCCTGCGACCTCAATAAATTATACATGAAGTACAAATAAATTATTGTTCATACTATCATATTTTTCCTATTAATGATTTTTTAATTAACATGGTTTAGTTTATCTAGTTTTGCACATAAGAAATGATAGCGAATTTAGATATGCAAGCAAACAAGGCATATGTACAGAGATACAAGCAAACAAGGCATATGTACAGATAAACAAGCATGACAACTGTAGGCTATCAAGTGTGGTCTTCACTGCATTTTTTTCTCATAGATGTGCAGATAAACTTGTCCTATCAACCATCAAGTATTTACATGCAGCATCAGTCATTTCTCTTGGGTGATATAATCCTTTAGAGGAATGCGCCAATATAGTTAACCATGCATTTCTTTTCTAAATCTGTAATTAAAATATATGAAGGATCTACATCTGCTGCTACTTTCCATGACCAAAAATACTGCACCTAACTTGCACACACAAATTCTCTCTTGATGTGCTAATACATATGCAAAGACAAACACATAAATGGTGGAACAAGGAGAGGTAATCCCAGACTTGCGAGCACGACGACAATGAACTAACCTTTTCGGTTTGGTGTTGAGGCACATCACCTCGTCCCCTTTGAAATCCGCCTTCAGAATATGATGGAGACTATGTATCATACACAAAAGAAACATTACTTAATGGGTTCAATTGCTGAAAGCCTACAATTCAGATGGGTATAACTTACCAAGTCATCTGTTGCTGAT
Source organism: Triticum aestivum (assembly GCF_018294505.1). NCBI lineage: Eukaryota > Viridiplantae > Streptophyta > Magnoliopsida > Poales > Poaceae > Triticum > Triticum aestivum. The sequence goes on along the minus strand of NC_057798.1, from coordinate 100,728,973 downwards.
TGCATTATGCCATCAAAGTCGACTCCCCCTTTCTCAGCCAAAGACTACAAACATCAGCATGTCAGCACATACCTATCCACTCAGACTCTAATTTACAAGAGAAGATAATATTACCTGAACAACAAGCTCAATGCCTCGAAGACGATTGATCTCCTGCTTCAAATATTTGTTTTCTCTTTCTAGACGCTCCTCCTTAGCAGATTGCACCGGCTGTGAGGCCATCGCCCTTTTAGACTTAAACTTCGCCTTCTCTGCTTTGCTAAACAACTCATTAGCAATTCCCAGCCTGCCATGTGGCATTCTGCCTGCTGCTTCGTAGATGATTTGTCCATCTAAATCCGGGTGCTCCTCTTCCCAATTTTCTCCATGGGCATTTTTCATTGCCTTATCAAAATCCTCCTTTTCAAATTAAAAATTAATGGTAAACTGCAGTGTTATGCACATAGTTCTCATGATGATTATAATGAACTAAGTTGCAATATTTTACTGACCCAATGATCAGCAGTTCTTTGACTGCATATCTGCTCTTCATCAGTCCCTCGATGCAATTTGTGCGTGTGAAGCCAAGCACCAGAAATTCCAGGGTCTTTCCCGGTTTTGAGTTTCTGCATTTCAAGAGTGTGACACATCATCCAATGTAAATGAAACTTCCTTATTAAACAGTAAGCACAAAGATGTTTGACGAAAATAGTACCAGAAATTGACATGTGGCGACAACATTTCTAGCACCACTGCAATGGAAGACCGTGTCCCCATTAGCAAGTCTATTCCTTTTGTTGGTTAAAGATAACCCTCTAAATTCAGTACTACTCTAGTGCTCACATAGTAGACGCCAACCAACGTCTGTACCAAAGTCAACTCTCTTTGCAGAAATTAAAGCTTCCTTAGTTGGCCAGCGGTTACCATCCTCATCCTCTTCTGTTAGTTCTGTAGGCAATTGTCCCTTCTTCTTTAATCTTTTGATGGCTGCCGCCTTTTCCTCATGTAGCATCTGCTTCACTTTCCTAGTTAAGTTCTCCTCCAAAACACCATCTGCCTTCTCTTGCTCCGATGGGTCACACTTGAAACGCCACTGCCAAAAACCATCCCAAAACATTTTTTGTTAGTTACTAGTGCATTTGTGGAAGTGAGCATATGCATAATCATCAAAGCTTCCAACACTTCATAGATAAACCAAGTAGTTTTGTCATGGTTGTGACCAAAATAAAGAATTTTAACTACCACCTATCCACCAGTTTTAGACTTCTTATGTCTAAATATAATATGTTCACCTCTGTTTTAGAATTCTAAGTACTAGAAAAACTGATTCAAAATTCTCAAAGCATTGTGCGCATATACTTACCCAAAATTCTTCCACTATTTTGGAAGCTGCTGTTCTTACTTCTGGACCAGGGGACCACTTGTAGTCCTCCCAACACAATACCGGTTTCTGATCATTTTTTGGACCAATTGGCGGTGGATACATCTGGCGCACTAAGGCACCTAACACCGTTGATGGATCACGAGCACTGTATGGGTGCCTTTCCCATGCCCTGTTATAAATAAAGATCAAATGTAGTTAGCACATGAACATTGCTCCAACAAGTAAAGCAATTGGAATATTTAATACTTACATGCCAATGGGAACTATAAGCGGTCGGTCAATTTCCTCTAGTCTGAGACCGGCTGTAGTCCTAGTTCTTGGTGTTCTAGGCTTTTTAGCCTGTACAGTTGACTGAGTTGATCCATTGTTTCCTACGGAGGCACTAGAAGAAGACCTGTTCGACCTAGCCATTGAGACACGCCTATGATGCAAGCGGGTCATCCTATTTACATAGTGACAAATGCATTCTTATTAGCCACATAAAAAAATAATTAGTAGATGATTACCAAAGGCATGATAGTAGAAGAAGAGAACAACAGAAAACATTATGTAACAACTAAACTAGAAATACTATCAAACATAATATATTATTCAATAGTTGTGTCACTAAATCACTATGTAATATGTATTACTACCAATAGTAAACATACTATATTATTCACTAGTTGTGCCACTATATAATATTTATTGGTACCAAGACAGAAAATGACAAGTGCAAAAGCTATAAATGTTCAGTAATCATCATCGTCATATTCAGAGTCATGCTCTATTGCATCATCCTCATCTTCGGTCTCATATGTCTCTTCTTGTCCTTCCTCTTCAGGTAAATCTTCTTCTTCCTCATCAGTACTCTCGTCCAATTCATCTTCTGAAGATTCTTCTCCCTCATAATTATTGCCTTGATTTTCTATTACATAAATTTCAGAGGGATCAAGCTCCACATCATCTGACTCCTTTCTTGGCTCAGTAGATTCATCAACAAATTTGCCACCATCTACAGAAAAACTACCCAGATGACCACCTTCCTGGAAATATTCATCTGTAGTAGATGGGTCATTTGCGCAGTCATCAAAGTTACTCAAGCTGGTACTTGGCTGAATAGTGTAAACAACCCTCCATGATGATGTGGTGGTCATGGCTTTTCAGCCCAATGAATTTGTTTTTACTCAAGTTGACAGTTTTACTCAAATTAGCAGCAAACCTATCAGAAAACTTCACTTCTTTAAACCACTTAAGGATGGTCATTCTATCTTCCTTGCTGACACAATATTTCGCTCTAGGTTTCTTCCACACACCCCTTGAATTCTTGTTCAGGTGTAGCTTTGGTCGATCACAATACAAAGCAACATCAAGGCGTGCTTTGTTGCTATCCTTAGTTTTCTCAGGAATATCAAGGCATGTGTTTAGTAAAGCCTCAGATACATTTTTCTCATTGTGCATTACATCAATGTTATGGCGAAGCAGCAACTTCCGAAAATACTCTAGCTGCCACAAACCACTTATAGCTATCCAATTGTGCTCCTTCCCAAACCCCTCAAATTTACTCTTGCCAGTTTCATCATGGACAAGACTTTGGAGTTCTTCATACACCTGTTCTCCGGACAAGGGCTTTGGTGGAGGATCTAAAACTGTTTTTTTCTTGCGAAAACATTTCACACTCCTACGAAATGCATGGTCAGTGGGAAGGAATCTCCTATGGCAGTCAAACCAGCATGGTTTTCTCCCATTCTTCAATGAGAATGTCTTTATGTCAGATCCACATATAGGGCAAGCAAGCTTTCCATGAGTGCTCCAGCATGCTACTAATCCATAAGCTGGAAAGTCATGAATAGTCCAAAGCAAAGCTGCCTTTAAGGTGAAATTTTGCTTTCGATAACTATCATAGTTTCTACACCATTTCTCCACAAATCATCAAGTTCGTCAACTAGAGGCTGCATAAAAACATTTAGGTTCTTTCCTGGATGATCTGGACCGGGAATAACTAGTGCAAGGATCAGGTTACTCTGCTTCATGCACATTTCTGGTGGAAGATTATAAGGCACAACAAATACTGGCCAACATGAGTAGGAGGCTGCTGTAATACCAAAAGGTGTGAATCCGTTAGTTGCTAGACATAGCCTTATATTCCTTACTTCCTCAGCAAATTTTTTAAATTCCTTATTAAATTCCTTCCAAGCTTCACCATGAGAAGGGTGAACCATTACTTCATCACTGTTATGAGGCCTTGCGTGATAGTCCATGTGCTTGGCAGTGCTTTGTGACATGTACAACCGTTGTAGCCTAGGAGTAATTGGGAGATAGCGCAGAACTTTTCTTGGTATCTTCGTAGATTTATTTCCTGCGGTTGTTTCCTCATATCTAGGTTCTTTGCAGATAGTGCATTTTTCTTTATTTTCATTCTCCTTATAATAAATCATACAATTATTGGGGCATGCATGAATTTTGACGTAAGGCATTGCTAGACTATGCACAAGCTTCTTGGACCTATGGAAGTTTGCTGGGAGATCTTTTGCAGCATCATCCCCAACAATGTCATGTATAAGAGTCATCATTTCATTGTAACAAGCTTCTGACAGATTATGTTGTGTTTTAATAGTCATTAGCCTTCCTACAATGGATAGACGTGATTGTGTGGTCTTCTCATGCAAAGGTTTGTCGGCTTCCATCAACATTTCATAGAATTTTTTAGCAGCTTTTGTTGGCTCATCACCTTTAGAAACTCCTTCAGCAACAATTGCATCAACTAGCATGTCATTCATTCTATCTCCATCCCCCACGTTATCATGCTCTACATTTTCAGGTGCATCAGACTCCCCGTGGCTAGTCCATCTCTCATATCCTAACATGAACCCATTGCTGCACAAGTGTGTGGTCATGACATCCCTTGTGCACTTATGACCGCAAAAGCACTTGCTGCAAGGACAACGGGATTTCCCGTCTGCAGCAGCATCGGGCAATGAGAATGCATGATCTAGAAAATTATCTACTCCATGTTGCCAAGCATCACTGATCAACTTCCCTCGTCTCTCTTTGTACATCCAACTACGGTCGACATCTACATTGCTACAAAAATGTAGAATGGAAGTAGGAGGTATAGTATAAGCATTGGATTTAATCATGAACGTAAAGTGTGATATATATTAATTATATAGTAACAATGAGAACATCAATCAAACAACTTTATATTTGGCCTACATTGGCCATAACTAACAAGATGGTCATTAGGAGCTCTATCCAAACAAGCTAACTGATGTGCAAGTTTATTAATACCTATTTCAACTTTCTGAACAAGAAACTGAGGGAACTGTTCAGGTTATTCATGGCCATCAGAAGCACATACTAGTTGGACATAAGTTGCTACTGTAGTAAACACATAAAACATAACCTTTTTGTGAGCATACCAGTTGAATCCTAGATTTAAGGTTCTACAAATATTCTCTCCGTTTCTTACATAATTAGTTCCCGGCTAACATGGTTTAGAAAGAAAAGAAAGAAAACAAGATCAACTCGTACAACAAGAAAACTTGCCAAACTAAAATTATGAACCGCCAACAAACCAATATTGATGGATCGTGCAGAAAAGAAATTGCAATGTACAAATAATGGACAATCAGCACAATCACGTAAGATAGAAAAGAAGAAAATTACTCAAGGGGGTGTGCCAGAGACGAGCAGAGAGGGGAATGGGGAGGGAGAAGAGAATGATACCGTGGCGCCCCACTGTGATCGCTGCGTGCCGATTGATCGGCCATCGCAGAGGAAGCAGAGGAACTCCTGACCACCTGTCGGAGTGGAAGCAGAGGGACACCGGGCACCCCTCGAGCTAGATTGGTTTGGAGAACGAGGATGTGTTTGTTTTCAAAGAGGACCAGGAGACTATGGCGGTTAGTTTAGGACCTGATTTGGTGCGTGGTGCGTCGGCGCGCGAGAAGTTTTTGGTGGCCGCGCCAAGAAATCAGCGCCAGATCGCCAAAGAATTCGGTAACAGGAGTCCACGGCTGCGAGGTGGGCACTAACCACTACGCGAGAAACGTGAAAAAAATAGATAACCACGAGGCCTCCTCAACGGATTGAACGGACTCAATTATATTATCCCACGAAAACCACGGTAGACGGTACATATGTTATTATCTCTAGATCACATAATCGTGTCAATGTTGCAACAAATTGTCTCTGGTGTACGTGCTGATTAACTAATTGACCAAACAACTCAGTCTCCACATTTATTTGTGTCAAAATTTTCTCAATTTCAGTTTCAAAAAAAAAATCCCAAATTGCCTACTGTACTGTACTGACCTGAAGAGATTGGGCGTGGTTAGGTCGTGGCCCGCTCAGACGGTGTCGAAGAAGTCGCCATGCTTGCAGGAGGCAGGGTCGAACTGGACGCGGCGGCGAGGTACCTCCGGGGCCGCCAGTAGCTCCGAGGCCGCCAGTCCTCGTCCGTCTTCTCCGCCAGTGCGGGCTCTCCCCACCCAACCCCCGCTTCCCCATCCAGCTCATGGCGACACGGGAACCTGCTGCTGCTGCCTACCGCTTGACTTTGGGGTCAAATCTGAGACGAGAGTGGAGGACGGTGGCAAGTCAGGTGACACATCTAGGCGGCGACCGGCGTTGAGAGAGAGGTGAATGTGAGCCGCAGGACTGAGGGGATAATAAGCGGCGGGGCTGGTCAACTGCGCTTTGAGAAGGTCTAGTATAGATAATATCTGAGGAGACATATGTCACAACCTGTCTGATGTCCACCTGGTATAGCACGCTAGGCAAGCCTGTTTAGTCTTGGGTTCGAACCGTGCGGTGCACTTAATTTTTGCACACGCGTTATTGATTAATTATTATTACGTATGAAATTATATAGGAGTACAATAACTTTTATTTTTTGGGCCATTTGTTTTTTTAAATCCTATTTTTATTCTTAGATTTCTCACAGTTCGTCTGGCACATACACGATTCCTTTTTTTTTTGACATGACACATACACGATTCTTGGTATGATCATAATACGTTTTTTTGCGAAAAATGGCCACAATACCTTGGATGATCCATTGGTGTGTTGTATTTGGTTCCACCGCGCATCGGTTTTTTTTTTGCATGATAATACGTGTCTCATTCATATCATAAAGATCAAATTACAAGCTACGTAAGGATCGACATGACAAAACTGAAAAGATAGCAAAACATCTCTGAGCTAGACACCAACGCTCCGTCACATGCCCCCAGCACGACCACAGCAGCCACCGAAGAGAAGAACGATGGATCACCTTCTCACCCAAGCTCGACGCGGCTCCATTGTTGATATGCAGCTTTGTGGACCTCCAAGGTGGCTCACCAAAACTGAAGTCATTGTCGTTGAATGAATCAGATCTGGGCAACACCCCAGGACATGCTATCGAACTCAAGATCTGGCACTCCACCACAACTAAGACGCCGAAGGAGGAAACTACACTTTCCATCCATCAACCACGAACCCAGCACATGTTCCGTCTTCCAAATGTCGTCGATGCAGTCCACAATCTACATCCGCTCCTGGACTACGTACCTCCCTAGCTCCGTGCCGATGTTGGGGCAGACGCCGGCCCGAGGACACATGTCCACCACGAGGATGCCGCCGCCACACCATCCTTGCTTGAACAGGCTGGTTTTCAAAACCACCCCAACCATAGGGCCGATTGACTTGTCGGAGAAGGATCTGAAGAATCTTTATTCAGCGCCGTCATTGCGCCGCCGAAGCCAAGACGATGAGCAACCTAAAAACAAAGCTACTTTAGCCTAAAACTATTCCACACACACACGGAGAGAGAGAGAGAGATCCGGCGACCCCCTAGCACCAACGATCGAGGTCGTCGGCGGAGGGGAGCCGCCGTCGAACTCTCTTTGGGAGAGACGCTAGCGAGATAGCCCTTTTTCTTCACGAGGAAGAAAGAATGACCACTGCTTAATGGTTGATTTGTTGTGTTTGTGGTATCTCATAAGGATTGTACGTAGAGAATCATATGTGTGTATATATATATAATGACTCTTTTTTTAGTTTTGAAATACGGAACTCGGGCTTGTAAGTCATGATAGTACTAGTACTTCATGACCAGCCATACATGTTTACTAAGGACCTAAAATGGTGATGAAAAATATGAACGGGTTCATATTGTACAAACATAGCCTCACCGATGCAGGGGACGGCCCCTGTTGCTCCATGTGGCAGACTCTCTGTAGAAAAGGTGATACCTCCCTTTTACTTTCTTGGTTGGGAGGAAAAAGAATGGTCGCACTGCTTCGGACAAAAAGGATCATGTGTACGTATAGTATCGTATGCATAGCATTCCACTTCCTTAATTTTAAAATACAACACTCATCCTCGTTATAATTCAAGATGTAATTAATACTTCACGACACATTTGCATTTAATTAATAATATACATGAAGGTCGGGGTCCTTTTAGACAAAGTTGCATTTATTAGAAAATCTAAAGATACGTGCAAGGCAAAAGTTACAGAAGTACATGACCAAGAAATTATCAAACTAGGACTTTAATTAGTAAGTGCAATTTTTTTAAACATCATATTTGTATTATCATGTACCAATATTTTTAAGCATCCTATATATTAATTGTGAAAAAGAACATAATGCACTCGCTTACAATAGCAATGCTAGATGTTAGTTCTTGGAATCTTCTTATACTGAATTATCTGGAATATAACATCGGTCATTCTACATATGTTGTCCATTGAAACATATCGTCGAGAGGGAAAGTCAAATGCAGGTTATCACTATACACCATCGGGTATTTTCTCAAATAACCAAGAGGCACATATCTACCGCCGGCCATGTCCTCTCATAGGTGAGAGTTTTGTTTTCACCTTCGGCTATTAAATTTCACCGTCGGGCATTACATGTAATCCCCGTGAGTGTGGCAAAAACCGTCGGGCATTACATGTAATCCCCGAGGGTGTACCAAAAACCGCCGGGCATTACAATTAACCGTCGGGCATTACATGTAATCCTCGTGGGTGTAGGGAAACCCGTCGGGCATTACGTGTAATCCCCGTGGGTGTAGGGAAACCCGTCGGGCATTACATGTAATCCCCGTGGGTGTAGGAAAAACCGTCGGGCATTACATGTAATCCCTGTGGGTGTAGGAAAAACCGTCGGGCTTTACGATGAACCGTCAGGCATTAAGTTGGATATCCGAGGGGTGAATTTTCACCGTCGGACATTCTAGTATACCGTCGGGTATTAGTGGTAATACTCGTGAGTCGACAGTAACCGTCGGCCATTATAACTACCATCGGCTATTACTGTAATACCCGACGGTCCGTCGGTTATTAGATTTCACCGTCGGAAATATGGGGATTTCTAGTAGTGATTGGGGGACATGCAGTTGCGATTGTCTACGGCGCTTGCAGTTGCGGGGCTGTTGTCGGGCTTGCAACTAGGTTGCCCCCTCCGACAGAACAAAAAGTCCAGTTTGCGGTTGGGTTACAAGACATGCAGTTGCGGTCGGGTGCAACACTTGCAGTTGCATACATAGTGTCGGACATGCAACTGGCCCGCCCCCTCCGACAAAACAAAGGTCCAATTGCAACCATGTTGGGGGACATGCAGTTGCGGTCGGGTGCGGCGCTTGCAGTTGCAGGGATGTTGTCGGGCTTGCAACTCGCCCAC
>NC_057798.1:100705860-100719431 GCF_018294505.1 Triticum aestivum | reverse complement strand
CCCCCTCCGACAGAACAAAAAAGTCCAGTTATAGTCGGGCTAGAAGACATGCAGTTCGGTCGGGTGCGACACTTGAAGTTGCATTCCTAGCGTCGGACATGCAACTGTCCCACCCCCTCTCTCGCCGCCCCCTCCGACAAAACAAAGGTCCAATTGCAACCATGTTAGGGGACATGTAGTTGCGTTCTGGTGCGGCACTTGCAGGTGTGGGGATGTTGTCGGGCTTGCAACTGGCCCGCCCCCTCTACTGGCGCCCCCTCTGACATAACAAAAACTTCCAGTTGCACTCGGGCTAGAAGACATGGAGTTGCGGTCGAATGTGACACTTGCAATTGCATTCCTAGTGTCGGGCATGCAACCGGCCCTACTGATCTCTACTCGAACCACAAACAAAGTTTAAAAAAAACTCTAGCCAGAAACAAAGTCTAGTTGGCCGGTGACAAATATTTTTGAGAAGGAAAAAAGATAAGTTACACGCCAATGACATACATACAACTGTGTGTGGCCGATGTGCATGACACTGTGTGTGCTCAACGGTTGGAAAGAAAAAAAGTTGCATACGGACACAGACAAAAAAACATGTAATTACATGTGATTAAATGTACATGCAATTGTGTGCGATCGATGTATGTGTACACATGTGACAATATTTTATTAAATAATAATAGCAATAGAAAATAGAAAATAAAGAAAAAAATAAAAAGAAAATGGGAACAAACCAAAGCGAACAGCCCTATTTCCTGTCCCCATGCAACACGAGTACTAACAGAAAATTCAGCCTGGAAGAAAGCCCAAATAACAGACAAATGAAAAGGCACACCACCCCTCACGGCCAGCCCATGTGGCATCTCTGTCGAACACAAAGAATAGAAGAGAAGGCAAGAAAAGAAAAAGGAAACAAGACAATGAGCCGGGAGCACAACTAAGACAGGCCGATACAGCGCAAGGAAACAGCAATCCTGAATCTCAAACAGAAAACGATCGAAGGTCAAAGTACATCGACTGAGACTTCCTTAAAACTCAGTCGACTGAGTTTTAGCCATCCCCTAATTCATATAGTATAGAAGTCAACAAGTGACTGACGTAAGGGAAACCTTCATGCCTTTGCACGAGGCCCTTGACATACATATATGACACATCTCCTGTTTTCAGAAGCTTATGGTCCAAGAAAGGGCGCCCAAGTACACTTTGGATGTTGTATGATGGCCGTTGCTAACCTTATTAATCTCGCATGTATGACCATTTTTTAGCAATTAATTCACCTTTGAGCAGCTGAGCCTGACCTGCCCCTGAGAGCCAGTCAATGGGCTGAGGTTCCCCATCTTCACCATGGCTGAGGCGAAGGCGCTGCTGAACGCCGCTGGGTTGCTTGCGAAGTTGTTGACCGTGTTGTCAGTGCCGCCGCCCGTGCCGGTGAAGAGCACCTGGTCGGAGTGCAGGAGACCCTTCTGGGACTTGAGGTTGCTGTAGTAGGCGTTGTCGAAGGAGTACGGGGTCGACACGTCCAGATTGGCCAGGTTGCGGTCGCCGGAGCCGGTCGGCTGGGGGCAGTTGGCCTTGAGCGACGTCGCGAAGCCGGAGTTGATGTTGGTCTCGTTGTAGAGTCTGTCCCTGAAGTTCTGGCACTGCGCCTGCCCGATGGTGTGGGCGCCCGAGAGGGCGACCATGTCGGTCACGGTGAAGCCCTTGTCGCCGAAGGATTGGGTGAGGTTAACGAGGTCGAAGAATGGGGGAGGTAGGTCGGAGTTTGCCGCCGCTTCGTTTGCATTGGTGGAGTCCCTCCTTCCAAGAGGAACCGTCCACGAAGGCCCTCCTAACTGTACCAGAGGACAAAACAATATCCAGGGTGAGCAAATTAGCCGGTCTACTTGGTGGTGATCATGACGTGACACAGGTTGGAGATCTTACGGCGACGACAGAGTCGCGGGCAGCGACGGTGAGGATGTCGGCGCACGAGACGGTCTGCTTGCACATAGTCTCGAGCTTCGCCTTGATGCTGTCGATGACTTCGAAGCCTCGCAGCGACATCACGTTCGGGAAAGCGTTTTGTTCCATGCCAGACAGCAGAACAGACGCGTCGCAACCCTGCACACGTAGTTAAGCAGCATGGTTAACTCTGCACACTGGTGTTTACCAAACAAAACTGCAATGAAAACAGGTGTGTGCCGACGATCAGGCTATGTACTAGTATTTTAAGAGCTTACTTGGACGAAGCAGTCGTGGAAGTGCAGCCGGAGCAGCGACGCACCCATGCGGTTCTCCTTATTCACGGCAGCCGTCACGGCGGCCTTGATGGTGGCCAGAGCATTCGGGCACGTCGTTTGGTAGAACGTCGGCGACAGCTGCGCCGATGCCGCCACGGCCAGGCACAAGAGCAACACGGTTGATAGAGACGAAGTAGAGGCCATGGCTTGTTGCTAGCCAACGTCTAGTGAAGGACACTAGCTTAATTGTGATAGGAAGAGACACTTGTACTCGATGATGCAATGCCCTGCATTCCATGCAGATATATATAGCCGCTTGCAGGCTTGGCAATTCTGGCACATGGCGATTGTAGTGGCCAGTGGCCAGTGGCCGCATGTCCACATCTGCCGTTGGCGTGCCAAATTTTCCTCTTTTACGGGCCGTTATGGTGCAACTTGGTGCATGCATGGAATAATACTGCAAAGTCGCAATCATCAGAGGGATATTCAGGTGACTAAGTTCTTCTACTATGATAGAGCATGAGCCAGAGCTAGTATATAGCTTGACGCGTGGGAAGTTTATATTTTCTAGCAGATGACTGCTATTTAATCTGCTATGAACATGGCCACACATGATATTCATTGATCCATGCTCTGAGTCGCCGCGGTTCATGGCTAGATATGAGCCCCGAATTGAGCGCGAAACGGAATCATGTTTCTTCGTGCACCTACGTGGTGCGCTGGTACTTTTTACTAGTACTTTAATGCATGCGATATAAGTATCAGAAAATATATGTGGTATTCCACTATCCGTTGATCATGGGTTGAGATTTTAGCTGACGGTTGCAGCAAGTGGCTGGTCGTGCAATATAGTCCCTCATCTATCTTTCCCTCTCAGACGATATCCATCGTCATTCAAAATTCAATAGGATAAGAGGGTTGGGGTACTCTGATCCTAGATATTTAAGTCAGCAAGTAAGCAATTCTATGCACGCGAGCAAGGGAAAACAAATAGTTTTGTCCACTAGACACCCGGTATTGCATGCCAGCCATTCAGCAAGGGATTGGTCTTGGCTCGAAACGCTGTACATGGACCGGTAGCAGATTTCGTTAAACAAATGACCACGACATGCATGCACCTACAAGTGGAAGGCGAACTGTGCCGGCTACTAGTACTCGGATATAGATGCTGCCTGTGTTTAGTCGTGTTTTGTTGACTGGGTTCTCCAAGAGTTCGTGCTCGACGCTTCTCCTCGGGCTGCGAGCCGGAGCGGTGCCACGCCGCGGTCACACCCCCACCGGAGGAGACGCCAACCAGACCGATGGGTTTCCGGCTATTTACGTTTGGGATCCGGCTGTCAGCACGACTTGTCGCACGAGCCCGGGCCGCCTCATATCCGCCCTTCATTTGGGCTGGATACGAGGGTTGCCGGTCAGTCCACGTGTTTGAGGCCGGTTTGAGGCACCTAGGTCGGTCAAGGTTTGTTGACCGGTCTGTGACCAGGCTGACCGCGCGGGCGTTTTAGAGCGGCTTGAGGCACCCGGCTGTAAATGCTCTAATCCCCTAAGAGCATCTCCAACAGGTGCGTTTCACATCGGCGCGGTATAATTCATTTGCAGCGTTAAAATAGTCTTTTTGCGCGCGGGAGCGACGAGGAGGTTTTTCATATGCACAAAAACATGGCGCCCAATCCGACAGCCCTACCTGCAGCAGCCCAGATTTTGTAGCGCGGGATGCAGTTTTTTTCAGCGCACTGAAACTTATTTACCACGCGGGATTATAGCGCGACTCCTGAAGCGCTACTTTCGGTCGCGCGGCGCTATATAGCCCTTTTATCCAGCGTGCGCTTATTTAGTGCATCTATTAGAGATGTTCTAAAGAGCTGACCATTTAAGGGTTTTTTTTAGGATGGGTTAGAGTCCCTCTTGGGCGTTGAAATCATTTCCATATGATTTGCCGGCATGGTGGTGTGCACCGATGATAACCCATGACTTTTCTAACTAAAAATGTAGAGTTCGTCAGAAACAAAAGTGATTATGTGCAACTGGGCATGATTAAGCAAAGGAAAAAATAAGTATGCAACTCATCCATTTGCACGACGGCCCCTTGAGATACTCAGATGCATCACATGACACACCATCTTCCCACACTTGATGATGATCCGAGAAATGGCACAACGTTCTTGTACATGATCAGCACAAGTACAATAACTCCACAGCCTTATTATGTCCGCCTTTGATCGCCCCGGATTTTAGACCGGGTAGCTTAGTTCACCCGGGAGCAGCTGAGCCTGACCTGCCCCTGCATCCCGGTGAGCGGACTGATGCTCCCCATCCTCACCATGGCTCCCATGAAGTCCCTGTTGAACCGCGCCGACCCCGACGAGTATGTCCGGACTAGGCCCGCGGTGCCTCCGTCGTTGATCAGAACCTGGTCATAGTGCAGGAGCCCCTTCTGTGACATCAAGTTACGGTAGTATGCATTGTCGAACGAGTTGGGCGTCGTCGTGTCTAACGGCGCCAGGCTGCTATCGCCAGACCCGGTCGGCCGGGGGCAGTTGGCCTTGAGAGATGTTGCGAAGGCCGTACCGATGTTGGTCTCGTTGTAGAGCCTATCTCGGAAGTTCTGGCACTGCGCCTGCCCGATGGTGTGGGCGCCAGAGAGGGCGACCATGTCAGTCACGCTAAGCCCCTTGGCAGCAAAGTTGGATGTGAGATTGGCCACGTCGAAGGATGGCGGCGGAAGGTCGCTGTTGGCCAGAGACAAGCTCGCCGTCGTCGAGTCCCGCCTCCCGAGAGGAACGGTCCACGAAGGCCCTCCCAACTGCAAGCAAATAATAAAGAACTAATAAGTTGCATAATTTACTGTCGTGTGCGTTCAGCAAATTGACTGCAGTGGCGTCGGATCGATCTTACGGCGACGACGGAGTCGCGGGCGGCCACGGCGAGGATGTCGGCGCAGGAGACAGTCTGCCTGCACACGGCCTCGACCTGTGCCTTGATGTTGTGGATGACGTTCATGCCTCGAATGGAGCCGGCGTCTTTTTTCTTTTTTTTTTCTTTTTTTGCATCGAATGGAGCCGGCGTTGGGAGCTGCCCCCTGCTCGCCCGTGAAGGTGGCTGTGTCGCTCAGCAGTACGGACGCGTCACAGCCCTGATGCATCGATCGTCACACACATAAGAAATTACTTCCGTCAACATAGATTCGGTACATTCTAATTCCATTAGTTGATTTGAAGTGAAAAGTCACTGTCAAAGTGCCAAGAAAAAATGAATTGGAAAGTCACTGTCAAGTGAAGAGTCTAAATAGGAAATGCTACACCTACGTAAAACAATTCCGCATGCAGCTCCCACTCCATTAACATTTTGATAGTGTAATGACTTTGACTACAGTTTAAACTGAAACCTTCTAAATTAAGTACTCCCTTCGATCCACTAAATCAGCAACAATTAATATGGATTTTTATAGATTAGCAGTAGAAACTACAGTAAGTGAAGAGAGAAGGCTTGAGGGACTTGCTTGAACAAAGCAGTCGTGAAAATGCAGCCGGAGCAGCGACGCTCCCATGCGTCGCTCACTCCTCACGGCGGCCGCCACACCCCTCCTGATGATGGCCAGCGCCCTGGAGCACGACATCGCGTAGAACCTAGGTGAAAGCTGCGCCGAGGACGATGCTGCCAGGCACAGGAGCAACAAACCCGACAGAGAAGAGGCCATTGCCATTGCCATCAGTGTACTTCCGTATGCAAGCAGGCACTAATCCTGTTGAGATGAAAGCTCTATGCATTGGCCTGCATTACTATGACTGCATATACCCGTTTATATAGCTGACAAATTTCAAGCGATTGTGCAGCCCGTGACAGTCCATTTGGTGTAACATGACAACGGGTACTATTTATTTTGGTTGGAGATGGATATAGTACGGTTGGTATGGTGTTCCTAGTGCAACGCAACAATGAACAATGGGAAATCTATTGGCTAGCTAGTAGGCTAGGGTTGTGGTGGCGGCACCACAAGCTCAGAATTATCGTAGCTCACCAAATGGTTCGGAATATTAGTTGGTTGGCCCTGGCAGTGTTCATCAATACATATGACCCTTGCAGGCCTGCCAGTGTCAAAAACACTCATATATTATGGGACGAAGGAAATAGCTGTGAGAGGCACCAATGCTGCACCGCCCAATACATGTTCTGCACAAACACAATCACACAACATGTTCTGCACCACTGTTGCATGTTTGAAATCCAAAGTATGACTAGTAGGGAAATGGGCAGCATTTGAGAAAGTCCTCATCTGGTGGCCAGCTCAAATGAGCTCATTATGAACAGTAAAATCCGGAAAATTTCTATTACAAATGTTTTCAGAGCTCGCAAATTTCATCCTGGAATGGTATCTGTGGAAGTGGTGGCAAAAAATTACAAAATCAACGCTCCAAAATGCTTTCGGAAATACCTTTTTCGGAGCATCAATTTTTTTTTCTGCCAGGACTACCCCGAATGTTACTCCATGATGAAATTCTGCAAGCACTGAAAACATTTTGTCAATGTTCATCCCAAAAATATTTCAGAATTTTTTGAATTTGTCTTCATTTTTTTTATTTTACTGTTCGCCCAAGCCCATTTGAACTCGAGCTGAAATATTTCGCGTTTGAGGTTCCGAGCATTTGTGTTAATCATGACCTAGCATTACTGTGTCCGAGCAAAAGAAGTTTAAGTTCTTCCACCCAATACATGTGGTTGTTAACAGGTACTAGGATGCCAGCCATGCAAAATTCTGCAAGAAAGGTCAATAAATTGATTTTGAGTGATTGAGATGTGTAAATGGAGACAAAGAAAATACTATACTGCATGGTGTACTAATCGTACCATGCATGATTTTTAAAGATACAATGTACTAGTATGTGTTTATCCTTCTTCCGTTGACTGCATGCACCCATCCGTCAGTTAATAGTCCAATAACCAATTTTAATTTATTTTTTCGACAAAGCGCTCAGTTAAGTCTAACTGCTATTGATCACCGAATACTGATACACCACTTGTACCAAGCATATTCCCATCCATACATCCTGAGATGAGATGGATATCAGTATCACTGTGTTTCTAGTTTCTAGACCTCCGACGGTAGAGCGACTTCTGTACTGTTGATGATGCACTACCTGAAACACAGCCAAGTTCAGACCTATATTACTGAAGTGTTTAGACAGCTAGACACTTTCCTACATAAGGGCATATCCAACAGCGACCCGCAAACTTTCTCCCGCATTCGTTCACGGACACGGATGCGGGAAACTGTCATTCAATCTTAGCCGCATACATTTTAACAATAATTCAAAACAACCAGATGAAATTCATTCAAACACGGCCGGATTTCATATAAACACGGCGCGGTTTCATATCAACATACTGGATTTCATTACATTTACATAAACTAAGCAGCGTTGTTCCGGCTCTGGAGGTATAATTAATATCTAATCTAAATGGTCACCGGCGCCCGTTTCCCGTGTCCGGCCATGAGCCCCGAGAACTGAAGTTTTGCCTTCTCTAGTTCCGCCTCGACGCTCTACGGCTCCGCCTCCGTAACCTCTGCCTCCGGAGACCCGGAAAGTGAAGTTGTCCGCATCCACGTCGCCGCCAAGCGACTAATCAGCCGCCGATACTGAGCCCGCCAAGCTTAACGTCGATGGGAAGGGAAGAGCGGTGGTCTTCCTGGGACACGAGCGGCGGCGACCTACCGCGCTACACTTCCTCGCTGCCGGCGGCGCCCGCGGACGTGTCGGCTTCGTGGTCGTCGCAGCGGGGCGCGACCTCGGCCTCCTCGTCGTCGCCGGTCTCGCCGTACACCACCTCGCCTGCGTTGTCGCACTCCTTGTAGGCAGCCATTGCCTGCGCCACCTACTGGTGGTACCACCAGCTGGCGAAACAGTAGGGCTCGAGAAATGCCTCTTCTCCGCTAGGTCCGCGTTCAGCGTGACCGCCCTGCCGTCGGCGAGCCGCCCCTTCGTCTCCGCCTGCACGTGCTCCTGGAGGAGGTGGTGGTTGTAGGCAGCGGCGGCCTGCGCTTCCCGAAACTGCTCCTCACGCACCATGTCCATGTAATGGGCACGAGCCTCGCCGATGGTCATGGTGCAATGCACCGGCGAGGGTGGCGCTGAGGAGGAGGAGGGTAGCGCCTGGTTGTCATGGGTAGCGTTCTCCATTGGGACGTCGTCGTCTTCAGTGAAGGCACCAGTGAGCGGTCACGTCCGCTCTGACCGGACATAAATGCGGGTGTTGGTTCTCTGGAGCGATGTTGACTGAAAGCGAGAGAGAGGGAGGTGCATATGCCAGAGCGGTCAGAAAACCGGTGTTGTCCGGACTCTCACAAAGCCACCCCACATTTTTCTTCAGTTTGCGGGAGAAAGTACGTCCAAACCGCGCCGCGGATCGTTACAGAACTGCGTTGGATAGCTTTCACTATCCGGACAACGCGGTCCGGACGCATGCGAGGAAGGTTTGTGCGTCCGCATCGGAGAAGCCCTAAGAAACCTGAATTGAGTCCCGTATGCATGCAGGTGTTGCTGTCACACGTCAACTACCAACTGTTAATGGTATTCATACGAGGGTTAGTGAACAGTCCCAGCATTTAAAGATGTTTGTAACATAGGGATGGTCAATTAGCTGCAGTAAGGGACCTGGACTTGGAACATATCCTGAATCATAAGCAAAAGAAAATTCCGGTTCTTCCACCCCGCACATGTGGTTGTTAACAAGGCATGCCAGCCAGACAGCCATGCGAAATAATTGTATGGGAGTTCGGATTTCTGCGAGAAGGGTCAAGAACCGATTTGAGTGATCCAGATATGCAAGTGGAGGCAAAAGTAATATACTGTATATCGATACTAATCTACACGGTCCATGCATGTGTTTATCCTACTTTTGTTGACTGTGTGTATCATTCCATCTTTTGTTGACTGCTAGAAACTTGGGATCACAAGTTTATGACTGATCCATTGCAGGGTAGAGATGTATATTCATTTTCTAATAGAGAATATATAAAATCAAGAGGATTGTCTATTACATTAGTCTGTGCAGAGTCAATTGCAAAAAACCACCACATTTGCGGCTAGGTTTGCAGGAAACCACCAACTCGTTAATCCGTTACAGAAAACACCGAAAAATCTGTTAAGTCGTTGCAAAAAGCACTGATAAAATGATTTGATCTGTTTAATCACTTTTTTACAAGTGGGGCCAGAATGTAAGGAGTTGACATAGCAAAAAAATAACACACAACCCCTAGATCTAAAAATCAAAAGCAGTCCGACCCCCACCCTGCCCCCACACGCACGCGCCGGCCAGCGCCTCGGCGCCTCGAGTCCGCTTCTCGCTGATCAACATCAGGGCCTCCACCTCCGCGGCCTCATCCTCCTCCTCGGCGGCCTGCATCTCGGTGAGGAGCCCCGTGGACGCCGGTGAGGATGACACCTTCTTGTCCCTCCGCCTCGACTCCTCGACGATCCGCTCCTGGATGGCCGTCGTCGGCGCCGCCCACTGCGCTTGCTTGGCCAGCACGATGGGAGCGACGGGGGCTCCGAGGTGCGTCGCCATGGCATGCACTTGGCGCCCTGTGGACCAGTTCTTGGACGACACACTGAAGGAGAGCGCGCGGGCGGCGCACGAGCTGCACGGAGTCGACGACGCAGCCCGGGCGTCTGGGAAGAGCCTGGAGATGGCCCGGCGGGCGTGCGGTGGAGCGGTCAGGACAGAAGACGTTGAGCGGGTGGCCTCATTCCTCCCGCCATCCCAGCTCTGCCCCGGCTACGACGGGCTGCCGGAGGGCGTCGCCATCACGACCCGCGTGCTATGGAGGCGGTTCGCAGTGCAGCCGTGGGCACTAGCCGCCTCCTCGTCCTCCCCCGCGGTGTGGCCCTCTCCGTCGCTGACGAGGCCGGCCGCCTCCTCGACGAGGGCAGCAGCACGGAGTGGACAGGGCGTCGGTGTTCCACCGGGGGCTGATTGCTTTTGTTTTTTCAATCTAGGGGTGTATGTGTTATTTTTAATTCCTTACAATCTGGCCCCACTTGTAAGAAAGTGATTAAAACGGACCAAATCATCCAATCAGTGCTTTTTGCAATGACTTAACATATTTTTCGGTGTTTTCTACAACAGATTAACGAGTTGGTGGTTTCCTGCAAACCTAGCCGCGAATATGGTGGTTTCTTGCGATTGACTCGTCTGTGCACTTTGGGGCTGGACCAAAATACCCGTAGCTCGTGAGTTAAGATAGCTTGATTGGTTAAGCTCATAGTTGGATTATTTATAAACAGAGTCAATCATTGCCTTCAGCTCACTAAACTTAACGGCCTTAACTAAAGGACTACAAGTTTCAAGAGTAACTTGTTAAGCTCGTTAATACTCTACACAAGGGACAAACGCGTGCTGGTCAGCCCGAACCCGCTCCCCCACTCCGCTAAGGTTCCCACCCCCGCCGCTGCCGGCGACCTAGCTTCCCCACCGCCGCCGTCCACCGGGCGTGCGCCTCCCGGCCCGGCCCGCTCCCCCATCTCTCTTCCCCCTCTCCTCCACTCCCCTCCCGCGGCGCGCCTAGCGCGCGCCCGGGGGGACCCTTGCGGCCGCGGCCTTCGTCCCCGCCTCCCTCCCCTCCCCCCGCCGTCGCCGGCGAGCTCCGTCGGGCAAAGCCCCGAGGGCACTGCGCCGGCGGGGCCCTTCTTCCCCGTCCGCTAGTGGGCACCGGCGCGGGGCGGCCCCTTTGAGTGGCGGCGTTGGACGTCCGCGGGATCCAGGGGCGCGGCGGTGGTCTCGCGGGGCGGCGGGGTGGCCTGCTGGTGGCGGCGCTCCGGCGGCCTTCGTTTCGCGGGCGGCGGGGCGGCCACGATGCTCCTGTCTCGGGTGGTGGCGCGCGGCGGGTCTCTTGCCGGATCCGGCCGGATCTGGCTTTGGGTGCCGGCCGGCGGCGCCTGACTCCGGTGGTGCGTGCCCGACGGCTCCGACACTTGGAGCTCGTCGGGCCACGCGGGGAGGGCAGCGGTCGGGCGTGGCCGCTGCACCGGCCGTGGGCGGAGGCATGAGTAGGTCTCGGTGGTGGCCTACCGGTGTTGTGGCGGCTTCCCGGTGGCTCGATGGATCTGCCCGTGGCAGCGGCCGGCTTCTCCGGCGTCGGCTTGTCTGCATTCGGACCGTATCGACCTTCACCCCATCTCCTCGTCGCCCCAGGCGCTACTCCCATAAATGGGCTGGTCCTCTCCCAGCTGCGGTACACCGCTCGTCTCACGCCCGGTGCCGCAGGACCGAGCACATGATGCAGCAGGACTGAGCTTGGCTCGCGCACGGTGCAGCAGGACTGACCTCGTCCCCCTCTTGATGCTGCAGGACCGAGCTCGTATCGCCCTCGGGGTAGCAGGCGGGTCGGTGGATGCCACTTCTGGCCGACAAATGGGGTCTCGATGCTGGGGGTCGCCCAGGGGCGCGAAAGGTGGGACCTTTCCGCTCGTCTCTTTCGTTGGGGTGCGGTGGGTCATGGGTGAGGTGGTGTCGAGGTCTTGGATGCTGGGACGGCGGCCCTGGTGCTGGTAGCGCGGTGCTCTTGGGCAGAGCCCGTGCCTTGGTGCTGCCCAGTCACCATGGTCGTGTGGGCGGCGTGGTTGCCGGGGTGTGGCGTTCAGTGGCGGTGAATGTTGGCCGAGGTGAAAACCTGCTATATCTTCGGACGGACCGGCGGCGGCGAAGATCGTTCCCTTCTTGACGGCGTTGTCGCGGCTCTCATTGCCTGTCATGCCGCTCCGGGGAAAACTCTGATACTTGGATCGGGCGGTGGCGGCCCTCCGGTGTCGTATCCTTCCTGAAGACGCCGCCTTGGAACGCATAGTTCGTCATATGTAGCTTCATCTCTTCGGGGCGGTAGTGTGCTTGGGGTGGTGTTGCTGCGCTCAGTGCCTATCTATCCTGTTTTAGGTGTGTGCGTATGTTGTGGTGGCGTGACGTGTGTTTGTATTGGGTGCTTGTTGATTGGTGTTTTATTATATAATAAAGCGGGGTGAAAGTCATTTTGGGTAATACTCTGCACAACAAAGATTTTTATCTTTGAAACTACTATGATGACTTGACGTGCACGAACTGTGGACGACAAAGGATTCAACGGTGATACCCAGTTTTGCTCATGGACGGTTTGATGTGCTGTGTTGTGTGAAAATCGTCCAAAATTTGTCGTCTGTGTAGCAGTGTTATTTTATCTTAGGTGCTAGTATATCATTAGGACGGGTCTAGCCAGCGGCCGGCTGCTCGCTGGCCTTTGCGAGCGGCCGGCCTAAAATTGATCCCTTTTGTCCTATAATCTACAAATTGTAATTATTTGTCTCTTTTAATAACTGATATAAGAAAAATAATTTTAATCCATATGTTTGAAAAAGTACCTGTAACAGAAAATGTAATAGAAAAATATCTATGTAAACAAATGTGAATGTATTTAATTTAAGTTTTCAAATTTTTAAAAAGTCATAACTTTTAAATCGTGTGTCGTAATTAAGATTTGTTTTCACCATTGGAACCCTCGTGGCGTGCTTTTCGAAAATAGATCCCGCATGGGTATGTTTCGACAAACTTTTTAGCGTGCAATTTAGTCTCCGTTTGGTGCAACTGTTTAGCCGTCGGTGTGCAACTAGCTGACAGTCGATGTACAACTTTTTCTTCTAAATGTGGGCATGCAATTTTCACTGATGGCACCATCCCAAATTACGGTGAAATGTGTTATTTCGTCTGCTGCCCCGATGGCCTTGCCAACTGGCTAGTAGTCGTCGCCCGTCTGCAGCCCCCACAGCCGCGTTTGAAGGACTATTCTATAAGTGTGTGCCAACTAAGAGCCCTTGTGTGAGCAACTATGCCTCCTCGCAGAAAAAAACCTATGTTGGCCAGGGGATCAACCCGCAGTCGCGCGTGAGCAAAAATCCATTGTGCATATGCAACTATTGCATCAGTACGCCTGCGACTATGCGAACGAGAGTGTGAAACTCCACGTCACGCATGTGCGAGTGTGTCAACGAGAGTGTGCTACTCCGCAATCGGGCGTGAGCATCTCCTACAACAATTCATGTGCGACTATGCGGACGATATTATGCAACTCTATGGCCATGTATGTGCGACTATGCCGACGAGAGTGTGCTATTCCCCGACCGGGCGTGAGCATCTCCCACAACAATTCATGTGCGACTATGCAGACGAGATTGTGCAACATTGTGGCCATGCATGT
This sequence comes from Triticum aestivum, assembly GCF_018294505.1. Taxonomy (NCBI): domain Eukaryota; kingdom Viridiplantae; phylum Streptophyta; class Magnoliopsida; order Poales; family Poaceae; genus Triticum; species Triticum aestivum. Next base: position 100,706,009 of record NC_057798.1, on the reverse strand, counting down.
GCGACTATGCCGACTAGACTGTGCAACTCTGCGGCCGTGTGTGAGAACCTCCCCACAACAATTCATGTGCAACTATGCCGACGAGAGTGTGCAACTCCATGGCCATGCATGTGCGACTATGCGGACGAGAGTGTGCAACTCCGCCGCCG
>NC_057798.1:100704049-100704809 GCF_018294505.1 Triticum aestivum | reverse complement strand
TTCATGTGCGACTATGCAGACGAGATTGTGCAACTCCACGGCCGTGCATGTGCGATTATGCGAACGAGAGTGTGCAACTCTGCCGCCGAGCGTGAGCACCTCCCACAACAATTCATGTGTGACTATGCATACGAGATTGTGCAACTATGTGGCCATGCATGTGCGACTATGCGGACGAGAGTGTGCAACTCTGTGGCCGGCGTGAGCACCTCCCACAACAATTCATGTGCGACTATGCGGACGAGATTGTGCAGCTATGTGGCCATGCATGTGCGACTATGTCGACGAGAGTGTGCAACTCCGCGGCGGGGCGTGAGCACTTCCCACAATAATTCATGTGTGGCTACACTACTAGGAAAAGGGCTATAGATAGGATTGATACTAATGGCGCACCTTGTAAGCAGTGCGCCACTACTATATACTAATGGCGCACTGGCCGGATGTGCGCCATTAGTGTGGAAGACACTAATGGCGCACCAGGCACACGGTGCGCCACTAGTATTGAATTTTTTTTTCCATTTTTCCATACACTCTAATGGCGCATGGTGCCAAAGTGCGCCATTACTAGTTCTACCAAGTAATAGCGCACCTTGTAAGCAGTGCGCCATTAGTATATAATTTTTTTACTTTTTTGCAAAACTGCCAATGGCGCACCGTGTATATTTTCATGGACACTTTTTGATCTCGATCTCGATCCCACCCGCACCCCCCCCGCTAGATCCACCGCCGCCAACGACCCACCGCAACCCTCCCCCGCTCC